>NC_134855.1:5662500-5765000 GCF_049852395.1 Peromyscus maniculatus bairdii | reverse complement strand
AGCAGTATTTCATATAGAAAAAATAAAGTAGCTAATATGTTATCTACTAAGTCCTCATCCCACAGAACTGTCATCAGGACTCTGTCCCAAGAGGCTCTCATCTTCACGTCTGTATGCACATTCCTAACTTCCAGTAATATTAGCAGGTATCACATGCCCACCCAGACCCAAGGAGACAGAAGCCCCCATCGTGTACATACATGGCAGCTGTAGTGACTAAACTATCCATACGGCTCTGAAAAGTTATGGCTTCTTGGGTCTAGACATGATGGAATTCAGACACTAGAACCCAGTCTCAGTACAAATTCCTCGCCCAAACACTCCATCTAACCAACCCAGTGATTTGTAGTTAGACAGCATTGGCAGTTCCATCAAAACTTTACGCAGGTAGATGTCTGAAGAAATCTTAACTTTTTCTTAAGCCCAGAGAATGCTGTTCCTCCACTTCCTCAATCCCTTTAAGCATTCATCCATTTTCTCACAAAATAATAGAAAAATCACAAAGTAGCCTTATGAAGCAAAAATCAAAAGCCTGACTTTAGCCACAAATCAGTAAAAGCAGAATGAAGTAAGAAATTTCATTTTCAACATGAAAATCAAATACGGCAATCTTACATGTCAATACACAATAAAATATAAATTTCACAGGTTGTGTTGAAAAGGGCAGTTTAACCACTAATTAATTTTATTGGTTCAACTCCCATGAATTCAAGTCAAAATCTTAATGTCCATTTAATATAGTTTCTTGAAGCCCATTCACCAGCTTCTTTCTTCTCTCCCAAGTAGACATTCTTGTGAAATTCAGTTTAGTGCTGACACTGGTACACAATGTTTACACTTACAAAAAGGTAAATAAGTAAGTGATAACAATTCACTAGTGATGTTGCTAAAGTCATTTCAGGAAAAAGAAATTCAATGACCAAATTCTTAATTTCACACAGAATGTAAAAGGAAAATTTTATATTACATTTAATCATGGTGGGAGAGGGAGCCCAATGTTCCAGAGCCTTCTCTAGAGCTTTCAATCAATTTTATTTATATGCAAAACCAAGAGAAACTGGGAGGGGGGGGCAGAAAAAAAAAAAGAAAAAACAAAACACATACCAAAAAAAAAAAAAAAAAAAAAAAAAACAAAGCTCCTCCTGATGCTAAAGCTCTCAATTTACTGACAGGCAAATGGCTTCATGCTGCCACTTAATCTCATTTCTTGCATAATGCCCTCTAATTAGCATATCAAAGTGAATTAATACTTCTAGGGCATTAGCAATGGGGAAATCTGCTCCAGGCTCACAATAGCAGTTAAGAGAGAGCCAAGAAATCCTCAAAAACACCACAAACCACTTTGCATTGCAAAACTGTTCAATTTATTTATCCTCTCTCTCTAAACACTTTTACCGCACACTGTTTTACTACTGTTCACCAAACAAAATGATAATTGCCAAAGTTACCAGCATCTGTAATGCCTGTTTAGAATCTTAATTTAGATTATGCTGCAGATAATTCCTATATGCAACCATTTGTTCTATTATAAATGTTAATATAGAGACACTGGAAATGTTGACATTCTCAATCAGTTAATTTGAATTTGAAATAAAATTTTATGGGATTTTAAAATTTATGAATTTTTTAATGTAAAAAGCCACCTGCTGGATGCTGATGCCTAAGAAATATGCTTTCAAAACTGATGTACCACATAAAACAAAACAAAACAAAATCATTTTGCACTAACATATGCTGGCATCTCCTAAATAATGGTTTAAACATCAGGAGAAATCATCAGCATTAAAAGGACTACACTGTATACCAAAAACTCATTAATATGATCACACAAAAAGGGCTAGTACTCAAAACAGCTCATCACTTTTAAAACACTTAAGCTGAAAGAAAACAAATATAAAACTTTAAACAAGTATGTTTATCCATAATTACTTTGTTTCAGTAGTAATTGTTACTACGTGTAGAGTAAATAAAAAAATTGCTATGCATATTCAATTTAACACATTCATTCGAATTAACTCCTTTGCTAGATATCACACTTTATTCATACAGTGTACAATACAAGCAAGCCACACTTTACACTAAAAACTATAGCCATCCTATGTTTATGTCATGTCTATAAGAAAGGTAATAAGGGATTCTAACTGTCTGTTTACAAAGAGCATTGTTAAAATCAAGATTTTAAGACTGAAATTTGTTTTCTAATATGTTCTATGTCTGAAAGCATAAAAGATGTCTTATCTTTCTCAGTGGCTCCCTCAAGCATTACTTTTTAATTTATTTGCTAAATATAGCACTATCACCTAGCTATAATAGCAGTTTGTTTCATTAACATCAATAAGTTTGTAAAAAAAAAAAAAAAAAAAGAAAAGAAAAGAAGAAGAAGAAGGAGAAGGAGAAGAAAAAGAAGAAAAGAAAATGTGGTAAATAGACCTAAAAAAGTCACTGATTTACACTATACTATACACTGTGATGTAAATGAGTGTCTCCTCACACTTCCAGGCTGGAATGGCCCATAAAAGTCGAGCAAGTACTTGGAAAAGGTCAGCATGGGAGGGAGCCGTGCAGCTTTGTCAGTTACTGCCTCACTTATGCTCATCACTCTGAGAAATGGCTAAAGCACAGGCCTGCTGAGAAAACAAATAAAACATTATTCTCAGAGTGTCAATACTGAAATAAAATGGATCTAAAAATTCTTCACATGTACCTGAATATGGGAAAAATAGTCTAAATCCTTATTTAATTTGATATGTTAGTGCTGATGTGTCAAGTATTTATTTTGAATAAATACTATATGGTATCCATATAAAACAAAGTGATGACTTATGTGGTTCAGAAAATTTAGTTTCAATTCTTAGACACCCACTTTATATAAAATATAATTTCATCCTATAGCATGTATACAGTACCAAAATACATATAAGCTAAATAAGACATTAACTAAAATCTTGCTTTGGATTATAAAATTTATAAACTAAAAATCTAAAACTATAAGCAAAATTAATTAAAGGAAAATCACCAGTATGAAAAAAAATGTCGTTTTATGTTATAAAAAATGGGTTGATTTGTGTGTATTGGAAGCAAGTTGGAGCCTCCATTACCAGTATAGTAATATACTTCTGATTTAGAATAAAGCTATGTAAATTAATAAAAATGACATGGTAAAGTCTTAAATAAAATATTAAAACCACACAAATCTGTAATGAAGCTCACTAAAAAATAAAACTAAGGCACAAAAAAGAATACTTGCACAGATCAAGTTAGTATTGACAACAGGCTTCAATATATTTTTATTGAAAAGAAAAAAAAGGCTAGCAAAGATCATCCCATTTTAAAGGTTTATCTGCGTGATACTTCAGACCAGACAGTTCTAAAACAGCTTGGCAATGACAATTTTTCCAGGTTTTCCACCAACAGATTGTATTATTGTTTAAGAATGAAAGGGGAGGGGAAAAGTCAGACACATGTCATTCTCTTATAGGCTTCAAAACTTCCTACACAATCTCCAGCAAACAATATAAATCTATAAAGAGAAAAAAATTGACAAAATATTCTTAAATGGCTTTAAGAAAAATATATTGATAAAGCAATATAATTTATGACAATTCTAACATACATTGACTTTGTATTTTTCCTGTTCAATCATTCAATATTCCCAGTGTAAACAAACCATAATGTCTATCTAAAATTGATATAAAATGTGAACTATTAAAGGCCTATTACTATCTGAATCAACAAAAATTCTAGGAGGGCAGGAGTAATAGAGAAAACAAAATTGGCCAATTGTTGCCATTGTTGAAGGTGAACAATGTTCAAAATTTTCTTCTTTCTACATATATATATTATTGTTTATATATATATATATAGTAAGAGAGAGAGTTGTTGTCCATAATAAAAAGCTCTTAAAAGCTAGAAAATAGTCTCATTGAAACAGAAACATTATACATATGTGTAATAAAGCATTTGTTTTCAAAACTTTAGAGCAAATGTTAACTTTACTGGATATAGTGCAAAATCAACAAAATATACAGTAAATACAGAACCATTGAGACTCAAAGATAAAAATTTTCTTATTTCTTTGCTAAATGTTTACTTGATGACTGATTTGATTTTTTTAATACATTGAAAATTAAATGAAAAACACAGCACTGTACAATAAAAAAATGTAGCAAATTCCTATATGAAAGTTTTAAAAAAGAACAGGCCAGAAAAAGATGCAAATGAAACACTAAAAATGTAAGGTAAGAATTAAATGGAAGGGTTAACTAAGAGTACTGCCCTGTCCTCTGAAAGCTACTCACACTTTTAGCCATAAAGATAAAAGGTTTAATCCATCATACACTAAATGGATACAAAACTCATGTGCAAACTACATTCTTGTCTTAGTTCTGATACCTAAAATTCTTATGACTTTCTCAAGATGGATTATTTTAAAAGTATAGCATTTTAATAGTCATTTTCTTCTCAAACATTAAAAAATCCTTCAAGCAGCCCAACCAGCCAAGCAGGCCTTTCTCTTCCCCTGCGGACACCTCCTGCAGTAGAGAAGTTCATTAAGTTTTATGATCTTCCCAAGTCAGTCCTGCTTATAAGCCTCACAAAGCCTACAAATCTGGCAAACCACCATGTCTGCCATTAGACATTACTAGTAAATGAACGCTATTTAGGGTTTGTGTGGCAATAAATCAGGGTTTGGCTGGTAGCTATCAACAATGTGTATTTTAACCTAGCATTATAAAAGGGAAAGGTTATGCTGGTTTTTAAAATATACCCTTTTTTTTTTTTTTTTTTACAATTCTATGTTTCAGATTATATACTAAATTGCTAGGTTAGTATACATTAAAAATATTTTCTTGGAAAAAATGTTTCCTTCATTTAAATCCCTATAATTAACGGTCTTGTAAAAAAGGCAGGTTTTTGAAGATACATTGTTCCACAAAAGAAACACTTCACAGTCAAGATTAAGGAAGTCAAAAATAGGTAAGAAAATGTACCACTAGAAGAATGAAGATGAGCAGGCCTCACTGTATTAGAGATATTTAATAAGCGATGGATGATAACATATGACTTCATCATCCTAAAGAAAATCCTAGCCCATCAACTACTATTTCTCTTGCTTACATAGTTTAAAACAGATATGTATCTTGATTTTAAAGCCTGTAACTTTTTAGTTGCTTCTAAAATGTATAAATGTCACAATTCAACAATGAAAAATATTTCTACCCTAAAATAACTACAGGATAAATTTTACAATAAAATATATTTTTTTAAAAAAGCAATCATCTTATCGTAAAAGTATACTTTCCTTAACTCTGAACAAAAAAATGATATAATTGTGGCAGATTGTCCATTTATCTGTCATAAGGGGAAAAGAATGACTTCATATTTGGTATGGGAGAAATAAGATGTTTTCCAAACTAAGTCCCCTGTGTGCATCAAAACTGGCAGTATTCACGGCCTGATCAGAAACCTCAAAAATCTACTGGAAGTTCTACAAATACATGAAAAAATTTAAATGATTTTGTCTTATTTTAATAGAGAAACACAACCAAAATCGAATTCTCCACTGAAGTGGCAGTTCCCACCTACCCACCCCTCTAGTTCCCCACTTGTCGGCCCCTCCCATTCATTATGCAGAACAGTCATCACATATTTCTGGTTTATATTCACAAACGACTAGATGAACTTTCTCTAGGTAATTAATCTTTAGATGTTATGATAATAAATTAGTAAGATGATTTAAAGAAAAAGTATTAAGTAGCATATGTGTATTCCCTAACTCTTACTCTCTAAGTTCATAATGTTTCTAAAGCAGGACTGCAGAAGCAGATGGGGGGATAGGCCCTGGAATGTGCTGCCCAGCTTTCTCTGCTTTGGTAACACTAATGTCTACACAGCTGTTTTATTTCAAATTGAGGGCTCTGAGTCTAGCAATCCTGTCTCCTTCTAAAACTGGTTTGGGAGCATGAGGCAGAGCTGTGGATGGTAGGGGAGAAAGGAGCAGAGAAAGAGAGCTTCACCCCCATCAATCACTCAGTACTTAAATCCCATCCCTCTCCAGCTCAGAAAGGCTGGCAGGGGGGTGCCTCAGCCCAGACAGCCGCCTTCACTCTGTAGGCTGCTGGCTTTTTATAAAAGAGATAACCTGCAAACTTGGGTCGCAGGCCAATGCACAAAAAGAGGATCTAATTTACAAGTTATCACTGAAAGCCCCAGAAACAATTTTCAAAACATAGAAATTTCTTTTGTCTGCTCTCCCCTGCTTCTTAAATAGCAACAGCGCTACCAAAGCTCCCTGACTATCATCACAGACTCTGAAAAGACTTGTTTCTTTTTCTTAACTCACCTTTGACATGCCGTTGACTACGCTTTCCTTTCAGAACGGTGTAACTAAGTCCTGTGCAAATAAGCAACTAGAAGACTAACACTTCTTAATTGAATTTCTCCTGCTGATAAGAGTCCAAGCATGAAACGCTGTATGGTTCTGTATGGGTAGGCCAAAACTTTAAAGGGGCAAAAAATAAATAAGTACAAATCATAAGAAGGGGTTCTTGCTAGAGAAGAGTATCAATTCCCTCTCTTTAGCAATATAGTGCCACATAAAGTTGAATCAATCTTAATATTCACAACACAGTCAATACCCCAGTGCCAGTGCGTAGCTGTTAGCACAAACTGGAGTGTAGCCCTGATAGCAAGAAAACCCTCAGAAATTAAGCAATATAATGTACTAAGAATTATATACTTTTATTCTCTCAAATTGAAAGCCTTCAAGATTCAATGATGGGTGTCTTTATAGTTAGATTAAAAACATCTATCATCTTAAATCACTAGGCACGATAAAAGTAGCTAAAAAAATCAACATAAAGTCAATAATTTAAAATAACTGTGGTTTTCAGAATGTAAAGTGTATCACCAAAAAATTATCATAAAAAAATCCATGGCATGAATGAAAAGCAAATAAGGTTTTCAGTATTTACTAGCAATCATGGTTTAGCATACATACATTAAGAGAACCATCATCTTTTCTGCCATCATATCACTTTTAGGAACATGAATAGTACCTGTTTAAACAGAGTATAACTCAACTACCAGCCTAACAATTCCAGGCAGTGTGCAATTATTTATAAAGTCAACTTAAGGACAGTCAAACATTTAACCATTGAAAGAGCATCAGTTGAAAAATGCAATATACTGGACTTGACTTTTTCTTCTTTCCTTAACTTACAAAAGGGCAACTTTAAAAAGCAATACACCCAAAACATACAATCAATCAATCAATGGTAAAGCTTGATTAAGGGAGTTGCTTGTCATATAGGAAAGATAACTAAACACAAAGTAAAACATGTGAATTATATCCCTACTTCTATGTTAGCTTTATCATTAAGCCAAAAGTAAAAATACCTTCAATAGAAAAAGTCTGACAAGAAAGTTAAACTAAAATGAACTACCAAATATTTCCCTAATAATGTATCTTCAATTTTCATTCTAGCACATCTGCAAAACCTATCATCTTCTCATCTACTCCTGCCTTAAACATCAAAATTGTTTCGTCTGCATCTGTGGACATTTTTCTTTATATACTGAAACTCAGTTACAAGTCTAACAGTTGCAAGGTAGAGAATTTAATCTAAATACTAATAGGTGTGATACACTGTATATGCCAACGCACAGTCATTTTCCTTCCTGGATTCTTAAAAGTAATCGCCCCACCTAAAACACTAAACCTGACCTGCCACTGCGGTCTGTTCAGCTGCGTCTTCTACCAGCAGAACCAAAGCTTAAGGCTGCCCAAGTCAAACAAAGTTCTGGTGATGCCTCTCCCGGGCACCTGGTCCCTGGCAGTTTCCCATCGCTCCTTTTAAAAACTGCTACACAAACAAGGCAAAAAGAGATAGGAGAAGGCAGATGGCTAGAGCCCCCTCCCTGACTGCAGCCAGGGGCTACCGCCTAAGGAACTGCGACCCAGCCCCATTCGCACATACACTTCACTTTGCACCAAAGCAGAATTGAGAAATAGACTCCAGATTTATTGCAGTTTTTTCTCAAGATCAGGAGGTGGGAAGCAGAGAATGATCAAAGATGGCGGTGCCCAAAAGCAGCAGCTCTCAACTGGAGAGTCGAAGGAGTAGATCTGACCCCACCTCGGGGGTCTCCAGGCCCACTGCGGGCAGCATCTTACCTGTTTTCTCTTTGATCTCACACAAGACGCTGAAGAGCGCCGGTTTCATTCTGTGACAGTTCAGAGCATGTTTCCTAAAAGACAAACAGCAAAACACAAAGGTATTAGCATCACCTATTGGAATAATATGGCGCCTTCCTAAGTTAGACCCAAGATTTAAAACCAGACCCCGGTGTGGGAAAGCTCTTTTGAACCACGGGAAGTCAACAAAAACTCAAGTTGACTAGTTCGCGATTGGAGGCAAGCTCTAGCGGAGAGAGCTCCAGCCCGAAAGCAGCGCGACCCATCTGCAGGGCCGTCAGCAGCCTCGGCGAACGCAGAAGCGACCCGTGCGGGGGGCTCCGCTCCGGGGGCCGCGGCGGGGACCCCAGGGACCAGACGGGCGCCGAGGAGAACCCCACGCCCGAGCTCCGCAGGGGGAGCGGGCGCGGAGGCCGGCCGCCGGCGGCTAATCGGCGGATGACAGCTCCGCAAAGTTTGCAAAGCGGCCCTCCCTCCTAGAGAACTTGGTGCTCCGCACCGGGACCTGCGGGGGAGCAGCCGGTCACCCCGGAGCGGCAGAGGGGAGTGGACGCCGGGAGTCTGGGCCGGCGGAGAAAGTTGCACTTCTCTGCGGCACGGCCCGGGGCACGGCTGGGACGCGGAGTGCAACCGAGTCCGGGCGGGAGGTTTAAATCCGAGGAGGGGGCCGGGCAGCAGGGCACGGACGAGGCACGGACCGAGGCTGTCCCGAGCCCGGCGAGCAACTTTCCCGCGCGGTGTGGGACACGGCGAGTGCCCGGCAGGCCCGGGCCGGCGGAGAAAGTTCCCGCCCGCGACTGAGGCCCCGGTCCAGGGAGCCACCCGGGACCCGAGCCCGGCTCCCGTACACACACAAAAGATGCTTAATGAGACGACACCAACTTTGCTTGCGCCTCGTCCAAGCTCTGGTCGGTGATGGTCATGATCTGGTGGAGGATGTCGCCGATGTCCTGCTTCCTGCCGTCGCCGTCCGCCCCTTCGTGGCCGTGAGGGGGAGGCGGCAGAGCCATGCCCCCCTGGACCGAGTGGCCGGCTAGGTTCACCCCGGCCAGAGTCTGCAGCATCCTGGATTGATCGTCCATCCCGCCGCGCGCGGGCGGGAGCGGGCGGCGGCGGCGGCGGAGGCGAAGGCTGAGGCGGCGGCGGCGGCGGCGGCGGCGAGGGAGGAGAAGAAAGAGGGGGAGGGGGAGGGGGAGGCGGCCGCGCGCTCCCCGCCCGCGCGGGAGGGGGCGGCCCGGCCCGGCGAGGCCCCGCGACTGAGGGGACGCGGACCGGCGTCCGGCTCCGGCTTCCGCCGCGGCGGAGACTGAGGACAGCGGCGGGCGGAAGCGGCGCGCTCGCCGGCGCTGGCGGAGGCGGAGGCGGCGGTGCCCGCTGCCCTCACGCGGCCGCCGCGCCGCCTCCTCAGCGCCCCGCGCCGCGCCGGGCGGCCCCGCGTAACTTGGTCCTCAGCGCCAGCCGAGTTGCCGGGACGCCGCGGCCGCCGCCGCCCGCGCCAGCATGAACGGTCCCCTCCCTCAGCCGCCCGCCGCCGCCGCCGCCGCCGCCGCCGCCGCCTCAGCCGGGCGGGATCGGAGCACCGGCGGCCCCGGGGGAGGGAGCGGCGGCGGCGGGCGGCGGCGGCGGAGGAGGAGGAGGAGGAGGCCGACGCGCGGGCCGCGGGGAGCGAGAGGGGCGGAGGAGGAAAGTTTGGGAGCGGGCGGGTCGACGCGGCGGGGGCGCGGAGCCCGGTGGAGGGCCCCGGCGGGCCGCACGCCGGGCGGACAGCAGATTGATGAGGCGGGAGAAGTCGCCGCCGCCACCTCCGGAGCCGCGCACCCAGCCAGCAGCCGCCGCGGACCGGGCTCGGAGGCCGCTGGGCTGAGGGATTGACAGGCTGCCAGTGCCACTCACTCACAGCGGCCCCGGCGCCCGGGGGGAGGGGCAGGGGCGAGGAGGAGGGCGGGGGAGCGCCCCGGGCGCCCCGCCTCCGGGGGCGGGGCCTGCGCTCATTGGGCCTTGCGCCTCCCGCCGCCGCCGCTGGCCCCGCCCCCGGGGCTGGGACCGTCCTCCCCGGCCTCGGTTCTGGGGCACCGGAGAGCGCGCCCGGGCATCCCACGCCTCGTCGCGCCCGCGCTCCACAGATGGACAGCCCCGGCCGGGAAAGGGTTGCCTCCCGGCTCCTGCTCCTTTCCTGTTCTTAACAGCAGGAGACTTGGGGTTGGTGTATGGGGCCGCGATAGTCTCCCCAAAGCCAACCGCGTGGTCCCCCGTTGCGTGAGGTGAGCTTCACGCCTCGGACAGTGCCTGGTACACTTTCCCGCTCTTCCTGTCAAGAGGTGGTACCCTCTGGGCACAAGGCCGCGAGCCCGGGGCCAATCGCATCGCTCCCAGCGCCGAACGAGGCGGGACAGAGGCAAGGAAGGGTTGTCCCAATTGGAGCGTTCGAAAGTCTTGGGCTGAGACCGGGAAAGAGGGTCCCAGAGCCCCGCCCCTCCCGCGGTCGCCATAGTAACCCAGAAGGCAGAGCTGGGAGTTGGCGCCGGCGCTGGGGCCTTGCGTGGTCCCTCAAAGAGTGACCTGTTAGAGTGGGAGCCCCGGATCTCGCATGGACGGAGCCCTTCCCTGAAAGGGTAGCATATGGAAATGTCACTGAAAGTGAAGCCCAGGACTAATTTCTAAACTAACTGCACTTTGCACACTCTACAAGTCCGGGTGATCCGGGGACTACTCTGGCAGGTGTGCAGAATCTGCGGAGAGCGAGCTGTTAGTCTCACAGACATGTTTGTTTAGAATGGATTGGATTTCGCTTGTCAACTTACCCCTTTGGCAGCTACAATTCATGTACCTGTAACACTTCTTCATCCAACACCTTCTGCCCGTGAGAGATTAAAGGTTTAAACGGTGTTGGACTCTGGACCTCCACCTGAGGTGGAGTCTTGAGGTTGCTCTGGACCTCCTCTCTAAGGCTGGAGATTCAATATGATCTCGTTTTAGATTCACGGAGATCACCCTAGATTAGGTCTTTAACTGGGTGGTTCTGAAATCTAAATGTTCCTTCCTCAGACTCAATAAGCTGTCTTACCTGAAACTAAAAATAGGGGTGTGAGGAAATGAAAAATGGCTGTTACTCTGCAGGGTTGAATGTAGGACAAGCAGTTCTTTAAATGCCAGATGGAGTCTTGGAATAAAGCAGGCTACTCAGTTCCAGGTTCTTTCCTTCGTATGTTGAGTGTGCTTTTAAATGCTCCCCACTGCAACGCTAGCAGCCAAGCTCACGGGCCAGGCAAGCTACAAGCCTTACCAACTGCACAGCTGCTGAGGAAGGAGTTCCAGACAACCCACCCTGCTTAAGTCCAAAGAGCCTCCTTTGAGTTCATTAATATTCCCTGCTCCTCTGTGTGTCAAGTTGCTGATTCTTCAAGCCCTCATTATGAGTTACAGCCATCGTTGATTGGATTTTCTCTACTCTAAACTTGTTTTTCAAACTGTCACCAAATCCTTACACCTTTTTTTTTCTTTTTCTCCTTTCTTTTTTTTTCTTTGCATAAAGAAGCAAGAGCAAGCAGACAACATTTTGTGATTCTCCAATGCTGAGGATGTAAAACTCACAGGATTTTATCTGAAAGATGCTGTGAGCTCTCAGATTCCTTCCAGCTCTAAAATTCAAGGATCCTCTGAGTCACTGTTAGGCCTCCTTCCTGCCCTCCTTCTAGGCTCATAATCTTGACTAATCAGTCATGAGGATGAGGCTAATTAGCAATGGGGATTTATGGTTATTCCTAGCCCACTCCAAACAGTGAGTTATGTAAGCAAAGCAACGTATATAAAAATGTAAATAAAATTAAAGAAACACTTAAGCAAATAAAGACGATTGGGAACTATGGGCTATGTAAACAAACTAGAACATAAAAACATAAATTAGAATTAAGGAAACACTTAAGCAAATGCCAGCAATTAGGAATAAAACAAACTTGTTAAAGGCCTACCATCTGCAACTAGGTTATGGCACACACCTCTAAATCGGTGGTCATTGGTTCTATAGAAATCTGATGCTTCCGCAGTGAGATCAGGTGGGCCTTTTGCTTAGGAAGCTTCCCTTTTGATTATTATTAATATGATAAGCAATAAATGCTAGTCGGTCCTAGCAGGGTTTCTTCACAGGCTCGTTGGCAACTGTAGTTGAGGTGAAGTATAAACCTTTTTTTAAGATTTTTTTTATTTTGTGTGTGTGTGTGTGTGTGTGTGTGTGTGTGTGCGCGCGCGTGCACGTTGTCTGCATGTGTCTGCTCACCACATGCATGCCTGATGTCCATAGAGGCCAGAAGAGGGTGTCAGATTCCCTTGGGACTGGAATTACAGACAATTTTCAGCTTCCATGTGGATGCTAGGAATCAAAACGGGGTCCTTTGGAAGAGCAACCCAGACTCTTAACCACTGAGCCATCTCTCTAGCCACCCTCATCTCTCTCTCTCTCTCTCTCTCTCTCTCTCTCTCTCTCTCTCTCTCTCTCTCTCTCATTGCTGTTGCTGCTGCTGTGGCTGTTGTTTGTTTTGTTTTTTAGCATATGTTATGATGTATACTCTGGGCTGGCTTGAATTCACTATGTAGTTAAGGATGACCCTGAACCTACCTGCCTCTACCCTCGGCAATGCTAATATTACAGTTATGTATACCTGTTTTATGCTCTGTTAGGGATGGAACCAGGGATCATGCATGCTAAGCAAACTGTCTACCAACTAAGCTACATCTTGGCCCCTCATATTGGAGGTTCCCTTATCTCTGCTTAGTAATGTAAGTCATAGCCAAGCCTTCACAGATTAATAGAATAGATCCCTCCCTAAGTGCCTAAATCTATCTTTGCTGTTTCTAAAGCGGTGATTACTTTAAAAGTCAAGGAAAACGTAATTTACTTTTGGCAAGTGGGCATTCTTGTAACATTAACGGTGACAAAGTGGTGTTAAGGGCAAGGTATTTTAAGATGTGACTTCAATATATAACTGGTTTGGTCTAAAGAAGAAAAAATAGAACTTAGCTCGCTAAGAAAAAAATCCCATTTTCTTTGTGGTGTATGCATATAAGGTGTCTTCGGGCACTTCAGCCCATGTGCCTTGTGAAGTCCAGAGAAGGACTTCATGTGTCACTCTCCACCTTACTCAGTTGAGGCAGGGCCTGTCACAGAACCTGGAGCTAAGCTGGCAGCCAGGCAGCTCCAGAGCTTGCTCTTCGCCCACAGCAATGCTGTGGCTGCAGGGACTCTCGCACCATGCTTAGCTTTTCATGTGGGGTCTTTGAACTGGGGCCTCATGCTTGCCCAGCAAGCACTCCTCCCTCCCACAGCCTCGCCCCAGCCCAGTCAGACTTTCTACGCTGTCATTTGAGGAAAGCTGTCACTGTACTTATTGTCTGTGCTGATCAATTTTTCACAAAAACTTCTTTCTGCATGGGCAGAAGGACTCAGCTGCAGAACCGCCTCCATCAGACTGGCCTGTGGGCATGTTTATGGGGTATTTTTAATTGCTGATTAATGTGGGAGGACTAAGCCTACTGTGAGCAGTGCTCTCCCTGGGTAGGTGGTACTGGGAAGTATAAGAAAGGTAGGTAGACAAGCCAGGAAAAACAAGCAAGTCAGCATCGTTCCTTCATGGGCTCCGCTTCAGCTCCTGAACCCAAGGTCCTGCCTTGAGTTCCTGACTTAACTTCTCTTAATGATGGATTATAATGTGTTCTTCTTCCAAATTGAGCTGGTCAGTTTTTTATTGCAGTAACAAGCTAACTAGAAAATTCCATAGAGTGTCATGGTTCCGTTGTTTTTACTGTTTTAGACATCAATCTCTAGAACTGGTCTTCACATTTGATGCTTATGTGACATGTAGCCTAATCAAAGGGCCAGTGGATAACAGTCCACTTTTCTACAATAAGGCTGTTTAAAGAGGCTGAGGCAGGAGGATTCAGAATCTGAGGCCAGCCTGAGTTACACAGTGGGAACATTTGAGAGACAGGGACAGAGGACAGAGGGAGAATATTGATTGGGATACATAATTTCTGGGAAACTTGCTAGAGAACGCCATCATTTATACGCTTTGGTTCCTTATGGTGATTGTTCGGTACAGTCTCCATGCGCAGAAGGCACTAGGGCTGACCTCTCAATTGCTGGCTTGTCATCAGTTTCCCACCTTATCCCTGCTGCATGGGTCACACTGATGGCTATGTGCTTAGTCACAGTCGTGATTCCTATCCTCTGAGCCTGTCAGGACTAAGGGGTGATCTTATGAATAGAAATAAAGCCAGCCAGCCATGAGTCTTTTCTTGTGTCTTATGTCTCTCTCAGTTGATGAACATGGTCATGATTCCTGAATGGCAGCAGGAGTCATCTAATGATAAGGAAAAGATCATATAAGGATAAACTCAACATGGTTGGAGGTTTACCTTCCTTCCAAACCTCATAACCACATCTGACCATAAGGGAAGCATTTGGACCAGTCCCAGCTGAAGGACATCCTACAAAATGTTTGACCAATACTCCCTGAAGCTGTCAAATTCATTATTCACAAAGAATGTGAAAACTGTCACAAGAATAGTCTAAGGCAACCTGATGACAAGATCTTATCTCATATCCAGTATGGAATCTGGAATAGGAAATATAACAAATTGAAAAAAAGAAACTAAGAAGCTCTAAACTATGGAATTTAGCTAATAGCAAAGGTACCTGTTCTAGTTAGCATGAACTGTCAACTCAGTACAACATAGACTTATCTGAGAAAAAAGCCTCCATTGAGGACTTGCCTAGATCAGATTGATCTATGGGCAGGTCTGTGACGGATTGTCTTAATTATTAATGTATCTGAGAGGGCCCAGCCCATGTGGGCAGTGACATCCTGAGGTAGGCGATCCTGGCTGTATAAGAAAGCTAGCTAAGCTTGAGCCAAGCAGTGGTCCTCCATGGTTTCTGCTTCTGGTTATTGCTTGAGTTCCTGTCCAGATTCCTCTTAATAATTGACTATAACCTGTAAGGTGAAATAAGCCCTTTTCCTCCCCATAGTTGCTTAGAGTCAGAGTGTTCTGTCATGGCAGCAGACTGAAACTAGAATGGTACCATATTAGATAGAGAAACAGAGTATATGACACTGAGAAGCCAAGCCCTGTATTAGCTTCTCATTTTTTTCTGCAAATACTTTATAGTAATAAATAAATGCAATAAAACATTTGTCAAAAATAATCATGAAGATGGGTGTGGTACCCAGGCCTATAATCCTAGTGCATAAGAGATAGAGGTAGGAAGATCACAGTCATCTTCATCTAGTGAGCCCAAACCATCCTGGCTGCCTTCATCCCAAGGACTAGCTAGTTAGCTCAGCAGGTAAGGTGCTTGCTGCCAAGCCTGATAGCCGGAGTTCAATTCCCATAACCTCCAAGGTGGAGAGAAGAGAGCTGATCCGGCAAATGGCATACATGATGTGGCAGACACCCTACACAATATACACATACAGCAAATAAATAATTATAATTTAAAAAACAAACAAAAATAAGTAAAATTGCCAGGAATGGGGGTGCACACCTTTAATCCCAGCACTGAGGAGGCAGAGGGAGGCAGATCTCTGCGTGCTCAAGGCCAGCCTGGTCTACATGGTGAGTTCCAAAAATGCCAAGGCTAGAGAGGAGAGAGAGCCAGTCTCATTATAAATAAATAAATAAATAAATAAATAAATAAATAAATAAATAAATAAAATAATAAAATAATAAATAAATTAAATTAAAAGGTAAGATTAAACACAATATGCAAGAATGAGAGCTAGGGAGAGCCCGGTCGTCTGGAGATGCTGCTGAGCATCCACACCAAACCAGCAATTACCACTGAATCTCCAAGGGAAGGCATACATGGGTTTAGTTCCTATTGGAAACGTCTATAGAGAGTTTTCTGTTATTTGTAGATAGATGACAGAGGCACTGGACGAGGAAAAAGAAAGGGAGAAGCAGAGGGAAGGGAATGAAGGAGGGAGGGAGAAAGAGAGTAAGCACAATGCCTGGCACGTATTGGGGGAAGACGTTGTATGGGGTGTTTGTGTTTGTAACCCCAGTTACTCCAGAGGCTGAGGCAGGAGGCTCTCCAGTAAGGCCAGTCTGAACAACACAAGTTGCTACCTTAAAAAAACAGATGTTTTGGTATGCTCTTGTGTTTGTGTTTGTGTTTGAGGGGTATGTGTGTTGGATTCGGGCATTTACACCGGCCTGCCCTTGCACACCCAGCAGGACACAGCAGCAGCAGCCAAGATTTGACATGGGGACCGCTGCAGCCACTGTAGAGCATTCTCCCTATGTGCGTGCACTATGTCCCCGTCTGAAGAGCAAGCCCTTCTCGCCCCTCTCTCTCTTCCTTCTGCTCTTGCTCAGAGGCCACCTCTGCACCACCACCACCACCCAATAAACCTCCGACGTGAGCTCTGTTGCATGGTGTGGCTTTGAGGTGCCCCTTGGCTTCAACCCAAGGTTACTTTCCAACATTAAACTATTACACTGTGTTGCCAGGCAGTGGTTGATGTAGGCAGCGGTGGTGGCGCACGCCTTTATTCCCAGCACTTGGGAGGCAGAGCCAGGTTGATCTCTGTGAGTTCGAGGCCAGCCTGGGCTACAGAGTGAGTTCCAGGAAAGGCACAAAGCTACACAGAGAAACTCTGTCTTGAAAAAAACCAAAACTATTACACCGTGTTTTGTGGTAAGTTTGATTGTGTGGTTTTTATCAGTTGGTTGATTAGTTTGAGGCAGAGTATCACTATGTGGCGCTGGCTTGCCTAGAACTCACTATGTAGCCCAGGTTGACCTTGAATTCACAGAGATCCACCTGCCTCTGTATCCCCAGTGCTGGGAGTAAAGGTGTGTGCCACCACACCTGGCAGATATGTTGTTTCTTCTTTGTTTTTAAAACAGTATCTCAAGTAGCCCAGTCTGGCCTCAAACTGTAGCAGAGGATATCCCTGAACTCTTGATTTGTCTACTTCTACCTCCCAAGTGCTAGGATAACAGGTGTGTGTGAGCTAGGTAGTCTGCTCTCTGAACTGATTTCCTGTGAAGTAACATCCAAAACCCTTGGACTTTACCAAGTGATAGGAAATAGTATTGTTCATGAGCTCTTATATAACACCTGGTTTTACGCTAAAGACATAATGAAGCAGCTTATCACCAGAAAGACCAATGGCATGGCTAGAAGGTTGGGGTTGTGAGCCAGCTTCACCTTTCTGCAGAGGGAAGGAGAGGATTCAGTCAGGCCTGCCTACACTGCATTAGTTACTTTCCTGTTGCTATGATAAAAATCCCATGACCAAAAGCAACTGAAGAAAGAAAATTGATTGTGGCTTATGGTTCTAGTAGGATAGAATCCATTATATCAGGGGAAGATGTGACATTCAGTGGGAGAAAGAAATGGCTGATCACAATTTCATTCATACCCAAGAAACATAAAGAACCATTAGGAAACGGGATGAAGCTGTAACTTCTCAAAGCCCACTGCCATTGACCTTGACATTTCAACAAGGCTCCACTCTCCCTAAAGGTTCCACAATATCCCCCAAACAGAGTCACCAGGGGAGGACCAAGTGTTCAAATACCTGAATATATGGGAGACATTTTTCACTCAAACTTACTACAAAGTCCTAGTGAAAATTCTGGACACCAATGTTCTGTGGAATTTTCTGCTTGGCAAACGCATCAGTCTAGGAGACCCATCCTTTTCATTGGTCCTGATTTACAACACTACCATAACCACAATTATAGTGTTTTCTTAAGTTCTGTGTCATTCCAGCAAATTACTGAATTCAGCTAAGAAGCGACACGGGAAATGCTCAAGTTCATAATCAACCTGATCAGAAATGGAGAAGGCCTGGGGAACCCTGAACTTTTGGCTGGCTTCCATGCCCTTAATTGGATTAAAGCTAATTCAGGCAATTAGCTTCAGAATTTTATCACCAGTGCCCTAGAGATGAACAGAAGATAAGGTGCATGGACAGCTGTGGGTGAAAAGCCAGACCTTCTTAAAGGTCCTTTTCCCTGGGCATCAAGATGCTTTCCATTTGAACAAGTTCCATGTCTCTGCCCTCCTGAAGCTGAGTCGTGTGACTGCACCTTCTGTCTTTGAGGAGTACATATAGAATTTTAAACTACTTTTCACTAAGCCTACCTTAGTCTAAAGTAGTTCTTTGCATGTTTTTCCCTTCCTCTCCTCAGCCTGCGGTGAAGGAGTCATCTTGGACCACAAGATAGCTTTTGAGAAGGGTGGACATGATCTGAAATAGCAAAGCAGGAGCTGAAGATCCTAGGTTCTGGATGGCACAGGACATCACCATCCAAGGGATGATGCCAGCACTTATTGCCTCCTCCAGACATCTCTTACTGGGAGAGGAATGAAATTATATCCTTTTTCAAGCCAGTGTTGTGAACATATTTCCAGTATATGTAGGCAAACACAAACTTAATACTAATTAACAAGGAAACCAGGGTCTAGGAGAGAGTAAAGTTATGGCCACTAATAAGGTCTGTGGATCTGACCAGGCCTAGTGATACAGGCCTGTAATTCAAGCCATCCATGGGGCTGAGACCAGCAGATTCCCAAAGATAAGGCTTGACTGGACTACAAGTGAATTCAAGGCCATCCTGATGTCGAAATAAAAGTAAAAAGATGTCTGGACTATACCTTGGTGGTAGAGCACTTGCCTATCATGCATGAGGCCTTCTGGTTAATACCTAGCATTAAAAAATGAGTAAAAAGAGCTGCAGGCAGACTGGAGGCAGACTGGAGCCAACTTAGATCCTCACACTGTGCTACTAACCTCCATGGTACTGGATCCAAACTCACACTGTGCTACTAACCTCCATGGTACTGGATCCAAACTCACACTGTGCTACTTAACCTCCATGGTACTGGATCCAAACTCACACTGTGCTACTTAACCTCCATGGTACTGGATCCGAACTCACATTGTGCTACTTAACCTCCATGGTACTGGATCCAAACTCACACTGTGCTACTTAACCTCCATGGTACTGGATCTAAACTCACACTGTGCTACTTAACCTCCATGGTACTGGATCCAAACTCACACTGTGCTACTTAACCTCCATGGTACTGGATCCAAACTCACACTGTGCTACTTAGCCTCCATCATATTACTTCTCAGCTTTCTTGTCTATAAATGACTAGTATCCAGCTCGAACTCAAGCCACGCTCCTCCTCAGCCTCTCAAGTAGCTGGGACTCCAGGCTTGCAGGCTCCACTTACTTAGCCCTTTCTTCTGTCTGCCTTCATTTCCTTTTCCCTTTTCTTTATCTCTTCCTTTTTAAGAAGACCTATCCTCATCCTATACCTCACCGCTTTGTAGACTAGCCTGACCTCGAACTCACAGAGATCCTCCTGCCTCTGTTTCCCCAGTGCTTGGACTAAAGGAAGGCACCACCACACCCCGCTCCTCTCCTCCTCCTCTTTCTTTCTCTTCCTACTTTTCCCATCACCAACAATCTCATTGATTCACCCTCAAGCCAGCCATTTGGCTCAGACTCCAGCTTCTCTTCCATTCTCAGAGTTCCATAATAGCTGTATTTATTTACTTACTTATGTATATGGAATAGAATATTGCTACTATTAAGTTTTGGAGAGCCCTCCCTGCCACTTTCCCTATTGTTACTGCCATGTTGTGTTCCCACCCACGGTGCACGAGAGTTGGTCTACTTCTAATGCAGCTTCCAGGAATCTGTTTTATATACCTGCTAACTTGAAGGCAGGGTCTGCGGACACGCACGCAGCTTTATATCCTGAACTGTACCTAGGATATAATTGATTCCTACACAATGTTTGTTAACTAAATGAACAAGTGAGATATGTTTTAAAAGCACTGTTATAAAACAAAGGGATGTCCTTCCATATAAAATATCCAAAAGCTGCAGACAAGGTTTGAATTGATGCTGAATGGTGTGCCTGGAGAGATTACTTTTTAAGGTGGTGCATAAATCCCAAGTCTCATTTCTTCAAAACAAGTAGCCCCATGGTATATTTCTTTTTATTTTACCAGCTTCTTGTCAACACCAGGTTCATCTTCTGGTCCCGTCTCTTTTCCAGGCTCACAATAAAACTGATTTAAAGTCAAAGTTTCTTTAAGAATTACGCTACAATATGCTGATCCAAAAATGCATTTTCTAAAATTATTTTTTCTAGCCATAAGGGGGCCATCAAAGAGTTCTTGGTGATACTATCTCCTAAGAATGTATGTGCAGGTTGGAAACTTCCTTCTCTTAGAAGCCACTGCATGGTACCTTTGGTGATCTCTTCCATTTTGAATTTCTAGCTCAGATTTAAACACAGAAACAACTCAAATGGTCTCATAGAGGCTTTTTACCATTATAATTAATAACATGTTAATAAGGGAAAGTGCCTTCAGACATGTTTTTAAGGTCTTATATTTGTACAAACAAGCTCCTGAGGTATTTTCCCTAAATTTTGTCCTCTCCTGGTGTGTGTATGTGTGTGTGTTTGTATGGTGTGTGTGTGTGTGTGTGTGTGTGTGTGTGTGTGTGTGTGTGTGTGTGTGTGTATGTTTGACTTTGTGAGACAGGGTTTCTCTGTGTAGACCAGGCTGGCCTCGAACTCACAGAGATCCACCTACCTCTGCCTCCCAAGTGCTAGGATTAAAGGTGTGCGCCACCATGGCCAAGTTACAATTAATTTTTTAAAAATAGGCCATGAATTTAAAGGGGAGCAAGGCCGGATATATGGGAGGGTTTGGAGGGAGGCAGGTAAGGGAGAAATGTTGTAATTAAATTATAATGTCAAAAGGAAGAAAGGAGGACATGTTTGCTGTCTGTTTAAATCAAGGATGTGCAACCCCTAGACTTCTGGGACAAGTCTTGTTCAACTGACCAGGGAGACGTGGAGAAAGGTACTGATAAAGGAGAGAAGGCAGGGCAGGCAGCAGGTGCCTTTAAATCCCAGCTCTCAGGAGGCAAAGGCGGACGGATCCATGTGAGCTGGAGGCCAATCTGGTTTACATGGTGAATTCTAGGCTATACAATGAGCCATGCCCATAAATACACACACACACACACACACACACACACACACACACACACACACACACACACACACATATATATATATATATATATATATATACATGTACATATATACTTGTAAATTTTAAAGGGGCTTGGAATGGAGTAGAACCACCCTCAGCTGGACAGCTCTCACGATTTCACGGCCCTCCTTTTTCTATTCCCAATGACCTCAGACATACATGTCTCTACTCTGTGAGGAAATTACCCAGTGTAATTTATTATGTCTCTCCTGCACTGGGCTTTGAGCTCCATGGGCACAGGGACACTGTGAGAACAAGGTTGGTGCCACTGGTCCTATGTGCTGGATCACAGGAGGGACTGAGTTAGGGAAATATGTGAGGGACAAAATGAATGGGTAAAAATCAGTCGGTCTGCAGAGTGGGGCTCCCTGGGCTGATTGGTTTTGTAACTGACCTTACAGAGGGCCAAGAAACTTTGAGCTAGCATCCCGCAGGGGCAATGAGGCCAGCACAGGTCTGACTGTGCTCATGTAGCCAAGGGTCCCCTCGGGTGGGCTTGGAGTCTCTGGGATTTAGTGATCACAAAAAGAGGAAGAGGAAAAAAGAGAGGAAAGAAATGGGGAGATGTACCATCTCTGTGAAAATGCAGTGTCAGCTATTGGTCATGGGTATAAAGACAAGAAAGACAGCCATGCAGGACCCTGGAGTAGTGTAGGGTAGCAGAGAATGGGACCCTACCCTTGAGTTTTGGGCTAAGGATATTGTAGTGGTTGGTTTTCATTAGGAATTCAATAAAATCTAGAGTCACTTGTGAAGAGATTCTCAACGAGGGATCGTCTCAATCAGGTTGTCCTGTTGACATGTCTCTGGGGGATTGAGTTGATTACAGTTGTAGGTGGAGTTTTTGTCCAGACTGTCAGGTCAGCTCTGTCCCACCAGCTGCTCTCAAATAACCACACAGAGACTTATTATTAATTATAAGTGTTCGGCCAATAGCTTAGACTTGTTACTAACTAGCTCTTACATCGTTAATTAACCTGTATTCTTATCTACACTCTGCCACATGGCGGTGCCTTTTTTCAGTACCACATGTTCATCTTGCTTCTCTCTGAGTCTCCTGGTGACTCCACTCCCTTTCTTCCCTACAATATTTTTGTCCACAAGTTCTGCCTAATCTTTTCCTGCCTAGCTATTGGCCAGTCAGCTCTTTATTAAACCAATGAGAGTAACAAATCTTCACAGTGTACAAAAAGATTGTTCCATAGCCTATAATAACTGAGGTGAGAAGACAGACCCATTATGTGGCTCCACTCTCTAAGAGTAGAGAGGTGAACTAGGAACAGACGTGCATACTTTTATTCTCTCTCTGCTCTTCACTGTGGACATAACGGGCCTGGCTGCTTGGAGTTCCCGCCACTGTGATTCCCCCACAATGATGTGTTATGTCCTGGAATGGTGAGAGGAAATAAACCCTTTCTCCCCCAAGTTACTTTTTTAGGGTGCTTTTATCACAGCAAATGGTAACAAACTAAAACAGGCATCATGTAGTACCAGAAGGGCTGGGGGCGGAGGGTGGCATCAGGAGCATCGGGAGGACAGCATGTGCTCAGCTGCCCTGGGCTGGGCACAAACAGAAGACCAATTTCAGCTACATCCGATACTGTTGAGTATGGGACTAGGTCCTGCTGAGTCTGCTCAGGACAGGGTTTCACAGCAGGGCCTGTCAGTGTCTATTGCATGTAATGGTTTTATCACTTAATGCACACAGAACCCAAACAAGATCAATGTTGATGCTTCATGTGATACGCATGGCTATAGAACTGACCATGAACCAAGGGCAGTCCTTGGTGCCTTACAAATATTAATGCATTTGAGGGCTGGGGGTGTGGTTCAATTGGTAGACTGCTTACCTGGCATGTACAAAGTCCTAGGTACGATCCTCAGTACTGCATTAACTGGATGTGATAGCACAGGCCTATAATTACAGCACTTGGACGGTAAAGGCAGGACAATCAGGAGTTCAAGGTCATTCTTGACTTCAGGGCCAGCCTGGAATACCCACCTCACTCTCTGTCTCTCTCAAAGTTTGTGTGTGTGTGTGTGTGTGTGTGTGTGTGTGTGTGTGTGTGTGTGTGTGTTTAGGTATACATGTATGTGTTGTACATATGTGCTAGTGGGTGTGCAGACCATAGGTCTCCTCAGGGCCTGTTGTTTTTGTTTTGTTTTGTTCTGAGACAGGGTCTTTCATTAGCCTGGAGCTCACCAATTAGGCTAGGCTATATGGGGCTATAAGTTAGGCTAATATGGGGCCACATACATCTGCCTCCCAGTGCTAGTATCACAAGTTTACTGCCATACCCAGCCCTTTAAGGGAATTGAACTTGGGATCTTGTGCTTGCTTGCACAGCAGGTATTTCACTAATACATCTCCCTAGCCCTGGTGGGTATTTCTATTCTATAAACAGCGGAGAAGACAGAGTAGAGGTACAGAGATGGAGATACAAATGACTGCTCGTATTTTATAGGGCATTGGTATTTATTTTGGTTTGTTTTGTGTATGCTGCTGGGAATTGATGTAGAGCCTCGCACATGCGTGGTAGGCATGCCATCACTAAGCTATTACCCCTACCTGCCCTTTCTTCCCCTGAAGCTGTGCCTCTCAAGTTGCCCAGGTTAGCTTTGAATTTGCTATCCCCCTGCTTCATCCTCTTAAATAGCTGGAATTACAGGCCTGTGCCACCAAAGACAAGTGTAAGTGATTGCTTACCTCAAATGAAGCCCTGTGCTAGGCACTAGAGTGCAGTGTCAAATATGACTAAGAAAGTCCTGGCTCTGTCTGGTTCTGTGTTCTATCCCTAAGGCTTGGGGATAGCATGTGGGTTCTGCAGATTCTTCACCCTAAAATGTCCACAAGTTGTTTATCTTTGTATAGCCACCTTCAGCCACTGGGATTGATTGTTTGTTTGTTTGTAGATAGGTCTCACCAAGTAACCCAGGCTGGTCTCAAGATCATGATTCCTAACCTCCACCTAAGTGCTCAGCTTGCCGCTATGAACACCATGCCCAGCCCACCATCACCACTGCAACATCTCCAGCCTCACATCTGCTGCTAAAGCAGCCTGGCCCTCCCCGTCGGCTCAAGTAGGGAGGAAGCAGACATTTAGTTGGAGAGGTGAGCGTAGGACTTGGTTTCCAACTTAGACAATAGTGACCCCCAAGCCAGCTTCTCTCATTCCCCAGTCCTTGTAAACAGACATTTAGTGAATGCTTACGGAGAGAATAATCTTTTCATTCCTGCAATAATTCAATGAGGAAGGTTGTTGTAGAATATTATTTTAAAATGTGTTACATTTGTTTATGCTGTGAAACATTGGTTTAATGATGCAAAGATGTGTTGCATTTGTTTAACTCTGTGAAGCTGTGTTACTGTGCCTGTCTAAAACACCTGATAGTCTAATAAAGAGCTGAATGGTCAATAGCAAGGCAGGAGGAAGGATGGGGGGCAGGCTGGCAGGCAGAGAGAACAGATAGAAGGAGAAATATGGGAGGAAAAGATCAAGGAACAGAGAAGGAGGAGGACATCAGGGACCAGCCACCCAGCTACACAGCCAGCCACGGAGTAAGAGTGAAAGTAAGATTTACAGGAGTAAGAAAAGGAAAAGGCCCAGAGGCAAAAGGTACATGGGATAATTTAAACTAAGGAAATCTAGCTAGAAATAAGCCAAGCTAAGGCCAGGCATTCATAAGAAAGAATACGCCTCTGAGCGGATTGATTTGGGAGCTGGGTGCCAGGCCCGTCACAAAAAAAGCAAAAGAGAGAGGAAAAAAAAAAAAAACTACAGAAGATGCTATCACTTCTCTATTGAAGATGCGGTTTACAACAGAGCCAGGCTTTGAACCTGTGTCCAAGGTAATATGTGTTTTGTTTGCTTTATTTTATCATATTGGAAATTTATTTCACATATACAGAATATAAGACCTATCTTCAACATGAATTATGCCTCCTCTACTCTGTTTTTTTTTTCCATGCAAATATTAATGGCTAGTTCCTGGGGAAGAAAAAAATGGAAATAAATCCAGAACCCCACACTCTTAACTACTGCAAGGCACCGCCGCTCTGGGAGCTTTCGCGCGGAATCCTGGGATCTCCAACCTGGATTCCACAGCTGCGCAGTTGCTCGGGGCCCACAATTGTCTCCTGTGTGCATTTCTTGTTGGCTCAGCTTGATTTTATCCCCTGTGATGCACACAGTAAATGCATGATAAATGTTTGTTGAATGGATGGATTTTACATGTATCTTGCTGAAATATTCGCAGTTCCATTTGATTCACTGGAGTGGCATACACGAACAAGAAATAATTTTTCTTAATGTGTCCCTTATAAATTGAACCCGACCATATTTGATTAATCTCACATCATACATTTTTATTGCACCGATCACTCTGGTATCAGGTCAGATTTATTTTAAAAACAGATTCACAAAGGGTGCAGGGCTGGAGCGACAGTGTAAATATGTTAATAATAAAAATAATACAGAAGATATTTTACTGGAAACTCTCGCATGCTAATGATGAGTAAGTGCATTCTATGGAAATAAGTTTGATTTACAAGGCAATTAATTTCAAAAAGATTCACACCCTATCCCTTGTTTTGTATACTTACATAATGAAAACCAAAAAAATTAAAAATGAATATTCAAGCCATAAAATCCGAGGAGAAACTACAAAGTCATCTAAAGGGTCCCAACATTTTAGAGCAACAGCCCAATCACAGAAAATGGCACTATCTCGCTTTTGAAAGCAACTCGCTTAGGAAGATCCAGCCGGGTGGCTGTAGCTTTTACTTGGCAAAGAGCGCTTACTTGCTGTGTGTAGCCCTCGAGACTGGAAACACTGTGATACCCGGTGACCAAAGAGACCCAGCGCCTCCCATCACACAAGGAGGCGCTTTGGGGTTTCTTGTTCTGCAAAGTTGCTCCTCATGGGCATAGAGAGCCAAGCGCATGCATCCCCTTGGCCTATTCAAACTACCAGAGTTGAAAAAATGTTTCATTTGTGATTTCATCACCCAAGCAGGCCTTCTCCTCGTGCACACTCTGGGGGCAGATGCCCCTTCGGACTGACCTCTGCCTGCACGGTAACTGAGATGGACATACAATGAATGCTACCTGGGTCAGGCCCATGAGGCTCTCCAAGCCAAATGGTAGTGATTGTCCCTCAGGGAGTGCTCATCTCCCCAGATGGACCCAGCACCAAATTTTAAGCTACAACTATTTGGCCTGTTTTAAAAGCTTGTATATAACTTTGATTTAAAACAAAAACAAAAACCTTTCATTTATTTAAAAAAAAAACAGGCCGGGCGGTGGTGGCGCACGCCTTTAATCCCAGCACTCGGGAGGCAGAGCCAGGCGGATCTCTGTGAGTTCGAGGCCAGCCTGGGCTACCAAGTGAGCTCCAGGAAAGGCGCAAAACTACGCAGAGAAACCCTGTCTCAAAAAACCAAAAAAAAAAAAAAAAAAAAAAAAAAAAAAAAAAACAGATGGCGGCTTGAGTTTAATTATTACAAAGGAAGTGAATTTCCATATCTCTCTGGCAATAATTGTCCATCTTAGCAGATGTAGATAGAAGGAATTATCACTACTATTTTTGTAGAAATTTTTTAAAAAGCAGAAAAAACACTGAATTGGGCCTTAAACATCTACAAAACAGCCTAGCAGCCAGATGGCATCTCCCAAGAAGCAGACTTAGGGAGAGAGTTATAGTAAATAAAATCTAAGAGCTCACACCTTGGCCTGCTAATACTACTTTACCTTTAATCTCTGTGGACAAGTAACTATGAAAAATAAATTTCCAATTTAGAAATCCAACAATAAAGCAATCTACCCCAAAAGAAAACCCAAAGTGAGTACAACCTAAGAAAGGGCAGGCAAGGTGGGCCTTTGGAGCAGCAGCTGCTCTTCCAGAGGACCTGGCTTTGGTTCCCAGCACCCGCAAGACAGCTCACAATCATCTGTAACTCCAGTTTCAGGCGATCCATCGCCCTCTTCTGGTTTCCTTGGGTTCCAGGAACACATGTGCACAGAGAGACATTCAAGATACCAATATACTTAACATTAAAAAAATATAATTTTTTAAAATGTTAGAACTTTGGACATTTAAATGAACCCAAATTTAATTTTTCATGCTGTAGGTGACTTTGACCGTGAACAATATACCTAACTTCTAAATTACTTCCTTATTTCTGAAATGGGTAAAATTGCAGTAGCTATTTCTCAATTAGTGTTAGATTCACGGTTTTTGAATAGGAAATGGTGGATGGGGTGGGGGAAGGGAGCCCAGTGACAGTGCGTAGCAATTGGTCCCCGGTTCAGTCCCGAGAGCGTAAGAGAGTGGGGGGGAAGGAAGCTGGAGTCGGGCTAGCCATCCTGCTCTGCTTGCACAGCGCCTTGGAGGCAGCAGATCTGAGTCGCACTGTTTCCTGCACAGGTGTGGGCTTCTTATTCTTCATCGCTCTTCTCCTTACTCAGTGTCCTCTGCTGACGTTCCCGTTCATCCTCCAAGCAGCAGGCTCCTTCCATGCCACCTTCTGGCTGCTGAACACTCGTCTGCAATGGCCAGCATGACCATTGTTTTACCCAGAATTAATAATGTGGAAAAATGAACACCCAATGCGTTAGTGCTTTTTTTTTTTTTTTTTTTTTTTTTTTTTAGTTCGAAATGAACAACCATGCCTGTGAAAGAGAAATCTTCTTGATTTTTCCAATGTGGGTCATGACTGAATTGAATGGCCCCCAGTTTATTGTTGTTGGGGTATATGATTCTCTCACAGACAGTGTCAACATTGGGGGCAGCAGGGCCAAGCTGTTGGAAGTCCCACGGAGCTGTGATGGGACTCAGGCCAGAGCTAGGGTTTTATTGTAAAGGGAGGTGAGGAGGCTGTCATCCAAAGGAGCTTGTCAATAGGTAGAGGGCAAACACTGAGCAGAGAGGACCAGCAGGATGTGACAGGTCTGTCACTGTTTCCTGACATTCATCTTGCTTGCCTATCTTAAATTTTATAGTGTCTGCTAGAAGGCAGGATGTCATTTAAAGGGCAGAACAGGGAAATAGAATCCAAACAAATGTCACATAGGTGTAATGAAACAACCTGTTAGAAAACAGAATGGTAAAGCCGGGCAGTGGTGGTGCACAACTTTAATCCCAGCACTCAGGAGGCAGAGCCAGGTGGATCTCTGAGTTCGAAGCCAGCCTGGTCTACAGAGTGAGTTCCAGGACAGCCAGGGCTTGTTACACAGAGAAACCCTGTCTCAAATAAATAAGTAAATAAATAAATAAATGAAAGAAAGAAAAAAGAAAGAAAGAAAAAAAGAATTGTAGAAATCTGGGAGATTTATGTTCTGCAGCAAATCTCAACATCTTCATTCTTGAAATGGGAATACTATAAAATAAGAATTCTTTCCTCAGGGGCAATTGTAGGGACTGGACTATAGCTTGCTTAGGAAGTGCTGCACCTAGAGTTTCTGGCTACATTTCAGTGTTGAAACAGTCAGTCACCTCTGACTCACATGCAGGGCAAGTGCTGTACCACCAAGCCACATTCCTGGAACAAGAGATTCGGATGTCTTTGAACTAGGAAGACCAGCATTCAGCAATCAGAGTGGCTATTCATCTGTAAACTTGGTATCATACCCTAATGAGGCTTTCAAATCTTGTCCTTCATGCCATCCTAGGATCTTTAGGGAGAAGGTTTAGACAGAACCTTGGACCATCTGAGGCCCTGGCTAGGGAAGGACTGGCCATACTTCTGGGAAGGAAGAGCCAGGTACAAGCCCATGATCCACACTGTGGGAGGAACACTGGATAAACTTGGGATTCTCTGACTGGTGAGAATATCACATTTTCACATTAAAACTTTCTTTTTTTTTTCTTTCTTTTTTTTTTTTTTTTTTTTTGGTTTTTTTGATTTTTTTCGAGACAGGGTTTCTCTGTGTAGCTTTGCGCCTTTCCTGGAACTTGCTTTGGAGACCAGGCTGGCCTCGAACTCACAGAGATCCGCCTGCCTCTGCCTCCCGAGTGCTGGGATTAAAGGCGTGCGCCGCCACCACCGCCCGGCAAAACTTTATTTTCTTATCTGTTTTATCATAGTACAAACAACATTGCTCCCTCAAAACACCAAATGCCCAAATCTTCTTTGAGTATACCATTACACACCCAGTCTCTCCCTGGGGATAATCACTATAGTGGTTTGAGAATGTGTGTGCACATGTATGTCTGTGTGTGTGAATGCATGTATGTGGTTTTTGTTTGTGTATTTACCTTCCTGTAATACTGGGGATGGATGGACCCCAGGCTTTGGGTGTGCTAAGGAGACGCTCTACCCATGAACTTCATCCCCAGACCAATGAGAGAGAGAAAGAAGGAGAGAGAGAGAGCTATCTTGTAATTCACAACACAGTATGTCATGACTCTGCCAGGAAGATGTTATTTATACTCAACATGTGGGGAAACTGAGGCACGATGAAACTGTGATCTTATCCACTCATGTCACACAGGTGAGCTGAAGTTTAAAGTAGTTTGTTCCATTTGAAGCAATGCTTTCCATTGAGATTTTGACAAAAATCTAGGCAATACAAAGATGTCCAGCTAACCCCCCTCTTTCCTAGAGACCCTCTTTCTAGTATAATGTACTGTGGAGACGTTCCTGGGCCAGATGAAGCAGGCTGTGAGCCTCTCTCCTTAGCTCCATTTCCTCCCCACTAATACTCTTTGATGAAAAAGCAGAGAGAGCCCTCAGCCTAGGCCAGGGGCTCTACACTGAGACCTGTAGAGCCAGGCAGGGCAAGGCAGCAAGTACAGCCATCCAAGTAGAGAAGGAGCCACGGCACAGGGTCATGTGGAATGCTGGTTGCCACTGTGCCTTCTCCAGCCTGCTGCCAAAGGAGGGCAACCTGCTGCAGACCCAACATTGCCTGAGCAGATTTGCTCAAGAAGAGCAGAAAATCCCAAGTAAGCCTCTGCAGTGTAATCAACCATCAAGCTATTTTCTTACTTATTATCATACTAATTATTATTACATTTATTTATTTGTGCGCACACCCATGTGTGAGCAGACACCTTTCTGGAGACTTTTTTTCTCTTCCACATGGGTCCTGGGACTAGAACTCACATCATGAGTCTTGGCAGCAAGTGACTTTACCTGCTGAGCCTTCTGTCTGGCTCCAGAGTAATTACTTTTTTCTGTTTTATTTGACTTCTGTGTCTCTTTATCATTGTTGTAGGCACTGGTTTTTCACAGTCATGTGGGTGATATTGTTTCCTCTCTCCCTTTGATAGGGTCTCATGTATCCGAGGCTAGCCTTGTACTCACTAAGAACCAAGGAAGCCCTTGAACTTCTGAGCCTCTTGCTTCCACCTTCCAAATGCTGGCAGGTGCCACTCTGCCAGTTACATACAGTACTGGGGTTTGAACCTAAGGATTTCATACATGCTAGACAAGTTCTACCAACTAAACTACGCCTAGCCTCTCACCCCATCTTTAATAGCCACTTTACTGCATTTCATTCTCATCCAGGGAATAATTAATCTGCACAAATTATCACTCTAGACCATCAACATAGAGTCTGAATTATTCTAAGAGCAACAAATGTGAGGAGGACTGTGTTCACCTGGAACATTTTCAACTGATCATTGTTATTTTTTGGTGAGCACTTACTATGTGCTCCTTCGATGCCAGTTCTGAACGGCTCCGAGGACCGACATTTGTGCCACCACATGCTATTCTGACCACTGGTATGTCACATATCTAACAGGATAAAATTTTACAAGTCTTCTTAAATATTTGTTTTTGCTGTAATCTACAGACACATAATGCAAATGGTCTTTATGTAGTCCCAGTTCAATTAAAAATTAAAGCTGGCTTTGGAGTTGGAGTATGGCTCTCTCCTTCTCTAAACCCAAGCATGCTTGTTAAAGGAAAATGCAAAATCTCTGTATCATGTCTGAAGACCCATCTGATATGGGACAGAAGAAAACCAGTTTAAGGAACTATTCTATTGTTATTAATCTCATAATCCTTTGGTTTTATTTTGACTCTTTAAAATTTTTGTTGTATGAATTTTATATCAAAATTTATAAGATTTATATATATATTAAACTTTTGTCATGATATTAATGGTCATAGAGTACTAACTAATCCTAGAAAAAAGGCTTCATCTAGTTTCCTGTACATGATTTCGGGTTTGAGTCTCTATCAGTTTTCTGCAGTGAACCATGACCATGTCTAACAGTGATTTTGAAGTCTCCAAAAAGATGATAGGGCCCAACAATGACAATTCCATGAGGGCAATGATAAGACCACCAAGATGACAAATACCACCCAAATATCAGCTTTGGACTACAAACTGTTCAGGAGAATTTCAAGATGGCTAACTAAGATGGTCCAGCCTCGCAGACTACTTGAGCAAGGACTTGAGACAAGCCCTTCACTTTGGCATTATGCAGAGTCTGGACAACAAATGATATAGCTACCTCTTCCAGGACTTGACAATTAACCCAAAATTTTTCTTTTCAGGATTCCCTAAAGATGCCTTTGCCCCGGGACAGCAGGAAGTAATTTTAAGAACAAAATGCCCGTATTCCCAATAGGTGGGAGTGGGTGGTTTTTGGTTATTCTATGGGTTATGGATAATTGTCATTGTTTAGAATAGTTGGTTACAAGTTATTGTTAATGGTCAGGAAAAAGGCTAAATAAAGGAGACTAGATTTAGAGTTCTTGTTTGAAAAAAAGAGGAAAAAGGATATAGATATTAGATAAAAGGTAGATTATTGAATCTACTCTGAAAAAAAGATATAGAAATAAATGATGGATAAAGGGTAGATTATTGACTATACTCTGAAAAGAAAAAATAGAGAACATAGATATGATAAGATAAAAAGGTAGATTATTGAATCTATTTTTAGAAAGCAAGTACTAGTTTTAATGTTTTACATTGGATTGGAGTTTTGTATATTGTATACAAATTTTGTATATTGATATAAATTTGAGATTGATTTTGTTAGAAAATACTATATATATATATATATATATATATATATTTCTAATCTTGTTCAAGGTATTGTACAAATTGCTAGTCCTTGAGAGTTATTACCAACAAATTAGGATATAAGAAATGCAAGGTAATAGTCATTATAATCAAACTTGTAGTCATATTAGGTATGTTTTCAAGGTCAAACAGAAATATATTTTAGATAGACAGGTCATCTTCAAACACTTCAGAGATCTACAGACTATGGCATGTAAGATGTTTTAATAACCTAGATCCTTTTTTTTATGACTATAAGACATGTCTGCTCCTGGAAGCACCAATCTACTTCAGAGAAGATGATGGGCATTGAAGAAACTCCATATATAGTTTACTTTCTTTGTGGCAAAAGTTAGCTACTGGGTAAGAAAGTGCCCTTGCCTTGACTGCTGACAGTATGCTGTCCAAATGGGACAAGCAGAACACAAAAGGAATGCTGAACCTTGCCAAGACAAGGTAGGAAGGCCCTTTAGAAAATCTTGCTTCACAGATGAGTCTGTCAGATATGCTAGGCCTGTAAGCTGAAGGTAGATACCCCAATGTTGCAAAGGAACCTTAGGTGACTGTCTAGGCAGCCAGCTGTTTCTGTCATTTCTCACAGTTTTTGGAAATTGATTGTTTGTACTTCCTGCTTACTCAGTTAATATTATTTCCACTTCAGGTCTCTGAGGGAATTGAAGTTGTAACTATAGTTATAGTTTTCCTTGTTAACAAATTCAGAACAGCTCACTGAAGAGGTGTAAAGTGTATAAGTTTGAAAGACATCAAAATATAGTTTTTGGTTGGTAATACAAGTTAGGATAGAAAGTGAATTAGGTACAACATTTTGGACTCACCAAGATAGGATAGATAATGGAGCTTTTTGTCTGAGTTTGTCAAATGTTTATGGACTAGACATTGTTAATGTAATTCTTGACTGCATAATGTATAGTTATTGTACTTATTGTATATAGTTTTTCTTATATTAGTTATAACCTTCCTTTATTATTTTAGATAAAAAAGGGAAAATGTAGTGATGATATATTGTGTACCCTAATAAACTTGTCTGGGATCAGAGGACAAAGCCAGCCACTAGATTAGACTTAGAGGTCAGACAATGGTGGCACACACCCTTAATCCTATCACTTCTTAGGCAGAGATCCTCCCAAGTTCAAGGTCACATTGGAAACAGAGCCAGGCAGTGGTGACACACACCTTTAATCCCGGTACTGGAAGCATACACGCCTTTAAATCCCAGGAAGTGATGTCCTGGTGGAGAAAGGTGTATAAGGCGTGAGGAAGCAGGAACAAAAGCAGTTCTGCTGAGATCCTTTCGGGTGAGGACTCAGAGGCTTTCAATCTGAGGAAACAGGATCACCTGAGGAGTTGGCGAGGTGAGGTTGGCTGTGGCTGTTCTGCTTCTCTGATCTTTTACCCCAACATCTGGCTCCACATTTTTTATTAAAAGGCCATCTTACGTTTGAACAACAGAAAATCATCCTCGTAAAATGGAAAGATGATGGAGTCACAGGAAAGATTTAAAAGAGCACCATCCGGAAGCTTGGCTAGCTTCTTGGCATTAGGGCCACAGCTGCTCTCCTGGCATGTATAAATTTGAGCATGGTCTGCATGCATGTGCGGGTGCTCTTGGAAGGTGATGATAATGAATTGAGATAGGGAAAACCTGAAACTGATTTCAAGGCGTGTGACTCAAGGGGGAACGCTTTAGAGAAAGAGTCCCTGGGAGAAAAGGCAAAAGGAATTGGGGTTACTAACAATGTATCCTGGAGAAGAGAAGGTTAAGGAGAATTTAATAGCCATCTTCAAATATCTAAAGGGATATTGCTCATGTGTTTTAAACATCAGTTCTTGTCTACAAAGGACAGGGCATGAGGGAATTATCTTAAACGGGAGCAGGAGGGACTTAGATTAGATACCAATGAAGAAAAAAATAAAACCCAGCTGAAAGGACCCTGAGACACTGAAAGGCAACCTGATTTCCAGAAGGGTGAATTATTTTAACAACAGTGGCTGATGATTATAACTGCGGGGTGGGGGGTGGGTGAGAGCTTGGGGCTTCCAAGTCAGCCAGTCATAAACAGTAGGATCTTCAGCAAATGACTTTACCTTTCTGAGATTCTGTTTCTTCATTGGTTAAATGGGGGATAATAGCAGGATCTGTATATTGGATTGGTTTCAAGATTAAATTAGACTAGGTACAGAAAGCCACTAGCCTGCGGTCTGGCCCAGAGGAAAGCTCACCCGGCAATAGATGCTGTTCATTATTGCTAATCAACTGTGGTCTTAGAATAAAAAAGCTCTACGCATGAATACAAGCTCTCTTTTCAAGTGCAGTCAATAAACAAATACTGCTGTGTGCCATGAGGTATATGTGGTGTCAACGTTTAGAAAGTAAAATAGATTTTTTTTTTTTTTTGTATATTGGGACAGGGTTTCTCTGTGTAGCCCTGGCCTCGAACTCAGAGATCTGTCTGCCTCTGCCTCCTGAGCGGTGGAATTAAAGGTGTATGCCACCACCACCTGGCTTTAGATAGGACCTAAAATAACGGACTCCTGGGATGGGGGGTGGCTCCATCAGTCAAGTGTTTGTGTGCAAGTATCAGGACCTGAGTTGAAACACCAGTGTCTATTAAAAAGGCAGGTGCAGCTGGGCAGTAGTGGCACACACCTTTAATCCCAGCACTTGGGAGGCAGAGGCAGGCAGATCTCTGTGAGTTCAAGGCCAGCCTGGGCTACCAAGTGAGTTCCAGGAAAGGCACAAAGCTACACAGAGAAACCCTGTCTCGAAAAACCAAAAAGGGCAGGTGCAGTAGCACATGTACTGTAACCCCAGCAACCGACAGAGACAGAATCCCTGGGGCTCCTTGGCCAGCCAGTATAGTCAAATCAGTGAGTTCCATGTTCAGAAAGAAATCCTGTCGAAAATACGTAATGGGCAACAATGAACATCCAAGATTGGCCTCTAGCCTCCAGACTTGTGCACACTCAACCTTGTGCGCGAGCACACACACACACACATGTGGGGAGGGGAGGGGAAAGGTAGAGGGAGAAGGAGAGGGAGAGAGAGAGCAAAGGAAGGCATTTTTTTCTTCTGCCATGCTAGGATTGGACAAAGACCCTTGAAGGTGCTATGCAAGTATTCTACCACTGAGTCATACCCAGGCTCCAGGAAGGTCAAGTATTGAGGGAAAAGGTAGCGGGGAGAGACCTATAGAGGTTCTCAGATGTAAGAAACTGCTAGAAATTATGTGGATGAACCAGGCATGGTGGTGTATAGTAAAATATTAGCATTTGGGAAGCAGAGGCAAGAGGATTGCAAGCTGAAATCAATCTAGGCTACATGGTGAGTTCTAGGTCAGTCTGGGTTAAGTAGTGAGACTCTGTCTCAAAAGAAACCCAAATAAATCAGAAAAATAGGTGAGTTAAATTTGAATTCATGGGTTGACAAGAAGGTTCAACAGCTAAGGCATCTGTTGCCAAGCCTGAAGATGCGAGTTCCATCCTGGGAATTCACGTGGTGGAAGGAGAGAACCAACACCCATAAGTTGTCCTCTGACCTCATCATGGACACTGTGGCATATGTGTGTACACATACAAAATAAATGCAATGAAATATCAGAAGAAAGTATTTGAATTCACTAATATCCAAATGCACCAGCTCCAGAGGCTCTTGGCTGACTCCAACAGTGAGCAGTTATTCATTATCTAGGAAGCTTGCAGTATTCTTCAAAATCCTTGCAACTTCAGAGAAATACAGCTGTTTGTGTCTGATCCTTTGGATATACATCTTTTAAAAGAGGTATTAGCATTAGGTAAAAGTGTGGAAGTCAGAGGCCAACTTTGTGCGCTCAGCTCTCTCCTTCCCTACCTTTATGTGGGTCTCAGGCATTGAAATCAGGTATAAACTCACTCTTGTGGCAGGTGCCTTTACCTCTGAGCCAGCTTACTGGCTCATTTCAGGTATTTTTTTAAGGCTTTCAACAAGCTGTCCTCTGAAATTGAAATTGTATTCTAGAAACTTTACTCCATAGCAATTATAACCCAGCAGCACATTTAACTTACTAATATTTATTGAAATATTTTTAGCTGCAAAAACATTTTATGTGCACTATTATTTATTAATGCCCTGTTTTAAAATATTACACATAAAATTTATTCCAGTGCACATTAGTAAATAAATTATGCTTGTAATTTCTAATGCATTTTTAATTATAAATTTATCCATGTCTACCTTTATTTATGATATCGGTGTCTCACTGTTGAACATACTGTATATTAATGGAGACACTGTTAATTATGCATTCTTGGAAGTTGCATTCGACAAAACATCCAAGTTTTTTTTTTGTTTTTTTTTTTTTTTTGTTTTTTTTTTAACATTCTAAGAACTGTTATCATCTGTTAGTGCTTTTAGGAGCTAGTTATGGGGCCAGATTGTAGAAGGGGCTGAATTTATATGTAAATGTAGCTGGCTGGCCAGGTACTCTAACACCAGGCCAATGTTCCATTTTCATCCCACATACCCAAAAAGAGTAACTCAAGAGAGTTAACACTGAAGAGGGAAATGCCACAGAACAAGGTCCAGAGAAGGTTTTCCTGGCCTGTGCCATGCAAGCTCCATTTTGGTGCTGCGGATTGAACCCAGAACCTCAATACACCCTTGTCAGGGAACTCTACCACTGAGCTACACTCCTGAGTCCGCTGATGGGTATTGATTGTGTTGGTGTGGCGTGGTGTGTGTGTGTGTGTGTGTGTGTGTGTGTGTGTGTGTGTGTGTCTGTGTGTCTGTGTGTCTGTGTGTCTGTGTTCGTGTCTGTGTGTGCTGAACAATCTGTGGAGGTCAGAGGACAACTTGTAAGAACTGGTTCTGTTTTTAGGATGCAGGTTTCAGAAACTGAACTCAGGCCATCATTTGGTAGTAGTCCCCAGTTCCCATTGTGCCATCTCACCAGCCTATGTGTGTGCATACACTTGTCCCAACATCTTATGTTTAAGATGATTTTGGTTGATAAATTTTGCACCACCCTTTCAATAACCAAACTTAACTTAGAAGCAATATATTTGTCTTTTAAAAAATTCTTTACATTGAAGCATTATTTATATTTGAGAAAAATGCACTGTATTGCTCTGAAGTTCTATACTTCTGGGGGCTTCTTTAGAATGGTCTAAATAGAATTTTGACACCTAATTTACTTTTTCTGAAATTTCTTTGTACCATAGCAGTATAAATAAATGCCTATGTTTCCCCTAAAAAGGCAGGGCAGGGGACACATTTCAAAAGCAGAAAGCAGCAAACTTTGGATGATAAGAAGGAAATGAATTAGCAGATTTAAATATAATGGCAGTGCAGGTTTATAGAGCCCCGGGAAAGTGTCCCCCTGCTTCCCAGCTCTGGCAGGGTCCTGGAAGTACGGCTTCCACGCCACTGTGTTGGCTTGCGGCTTCCATGTCTGTTTGCCAAAGTGGCCTTTTCTATGCACTGCTGATGCTTATGCAGACTCAGGTTTGCTAATTCTTCATCTCAAGCACATACTGGGCTACTTTTCAGTCAACATGCATAGTACCAAGTGTTGATGATGTTTTCATGCCAGACCCCGAGCTACACTGCCAACAGAAGCTTTTAGTAAATAAAACGAAACAAGAAACACCCTCTTCCTTGTGGCCTGTCAGATGTATGTCAAAAGGATGAGTGTTCCGGTTTGAGTCTGAAAGTTTCCTCTCGGGCTCATGTTTTGAATGCTTACTCCTCAGCTGGTGGCCCAACTGGAAATGGGTCTAATTGGCCAAGTAGGTGACAAGGGCGAAAAGTTATCCTGACCCCCGGTCTCTAACTCTGTACTTTGTAGTTGCTGGGATGTCAACAGCCTTTGCCACACATTCCTACTGCCATCAACTGAGCTACCGTGTGTGGCTTCCCCACCACAGACAGGAACCTCCTGCAATTATGAACCTGGAAAAATCTTTTCTACTCTATTTTTGCCAGGTGTTATGGTTATAGCAGCTCAGAAGTAATTCATGGAGACAGAAAGTCTGACAGATGATGACATGGAGAATAAGGCTCTGCGTGTGGCTGCCTTTGGGAAGAAAGCAAGTGTGTAAAAAGATACAGTCCTTGCTATCTTGGTGTGTCAAGCCATAAATGTATGGGACATTTCCATACACCAGCCACTGTCCAAGGACTCCATGTATTACTTCTGGAACCCTCCCAACAGCCTAGATGAGGAAACACATCAGAAAGGCAAGCAGCTGGTGGGTTTCAGCTTTTGTCCTTGGTCCTCCATCCTGGATCCCAGAAGCAAAGCATCATCCACTGGCTAATGGTTTCTTTGCTAACCTGGAGGTGAAGGCTGTGCTGTCTGGTGGTTATGACCACGATGAAGCATGGGCCTCCTCTGTGCTCTTGTCCTCTCCAGACCTGGGCCCAGCACCATCAGTGTGTTTGCTATGTGTTTGCTCCTGAGGTCTGACCATAAGTGCCCATAGATCAGGAGGTGGAGCAATGGATACTTTGCCTTCTAATGCTCCCTTTGCCTTTTGATACAATACCTGCTTCCTGGGCACTCAAGTCATCCAGTTGCTTTGTCTTCTTGCTTCCTTGTCTGCCTTCAAAATGCTGATCCTTGGGTTCAGAAAAGAATGGCAAATGTCTCCTTCTCCTTCCTCCCCTCTTCTTCTTTTTTCTCCTTTTCCTCCTCCTCCCCTTCTGTTTATGTTACTGTTTTGGTACCAGAATTCACTATCTAGTGCCTAGGACAAACTTAATTCCTAACAGTGTATGCTTGCTGACTGACTAGAGTGTCGTAATAGTGATGACCTTTCTTTGTTAGTAATCAACAGGTCAGCTCTGTCCATGTGAGTGACAGGTATTAGCTCATTTAGTCCTCACTGTTCAAAGAGCTTATTGAGACTTTTGTGGTGGTAATCTAATTGTACTGAAATATTATTTTGATTGTATGTTAATAAATAAAGTTGTCTGGGGGTCAGAGCTATTAGAGCCATAGCAAGAGTGTGGCGGTGGTGGTACACTCCTTTAATCCCATAAGATCTCTGTGTGTTCAGGGATACAGTCAGCATTGGAGACATATGCCTTTAAGACCTAGGGGGCTGTACATTCAGACAGTGACGAGGCAGTCATGTGTTTGGGTTTACAACCAATGAGAAGGCAGAACAACATACTATAAAAAAAGAACCGACAGGAAGTAGGTCTCTTTTCGCGAAGCTGGGACAGCAGGAGGAAGGGTGAGATTTTAGCTCTGAGCTCTGACTTCTCGGCTCTCTCTTTTACATTGTTTCTGTGTTTCTTATTTAATAAGACGGTTGGTTACATCTACATCTGGCGCCCAACGTGACAAGAATCCATTAAAAACTGCTTGGCTTGGCGGCAGGTCCGCTTTCCCGCAAGGGCGGCAGGCGGCCCGCGGCGGCGGCGGCGGCGGGGGCACGCGGCGACACGCGGCGGCCGGCGGCGATCGGCTTTTTAGTCCGAGCAGCGGCTTCTTAGCCTGGGTCTAGTTCTGCTTGACCTCAGGCTGGACTATCGGTGAGCTGCTTGCTTAAATCCTGCTTGCTTAAAGCCGGTGCTACAAACAACTCAGACCTGCCCTGCCGAACAGGGCCCTGCCTGTAAAGCCAACGCACGTGGTCGGAGCTTAAGGAAGTCAGACCCAAGCCTTGACTCGGCACAAGAGGGAACACGTGGCTGCATTTAAACTTTAGCCAGCTACGCTTTCTTGTTCTCTCTCTCTCTCTCTCTCTCTCTCTCTCTCTCTCTCTCTCTTTCTCTTTGGATTTACACCTGGGACACTAGGTGGCTGCTTTGAAAATCCCCTCGAATTTCTACTGTTCTACGCAGATTTGGTAAGTCATAATATATCAGATATTTTAAAGGAAACTATCTAAAAGAGAATTATTTTCCACATTAAAAAACAAATGGGTTTTATGTGTACATTGGAAGAAAATTGGTTTTTGTTCGAAATTTTAGGCAGTCTGGCAATGGAACAACTATATAATATTAGTATTGGTGGAATTATGCACCTTATCACTATAATAATCCACATTTTAATATTTAAAAAGATAGTCAATTTAAGTGCCAGGATAACAGCTTTAGAAGAACTTGTTAGACCTGTAAAAATTCAGACAGAAGAAATTAACAGTGAAGTTGTTTCAAGTCGGGATCATAAGGTTGCAGAAAGAAAGCCTGTTTTCACACAGTCACCTTTAATTTATCCTGTAACCGTACAGCAGATGCCTGATCAAATGGCTACACAAAATACTTGGGCTCCAATTGAAATGTTGGATTTAAAAAGGTTTAAGGAGGCAATAGTATCTTATGGCATGCATTCCCCATATGTAAAGCAAATGTTAAACACTTGGTCAACATATAATAGGATAGTACCACAGGATTGGCGGGACCTTGCACAAGGTGTTCTGGAACCCAGCCAGAGACTTCAATTTCTGACTTGGTTTAAGGAGGAGGCTAAAAACATAGAAAAACAATGGAGGGATAAAGGAATACAAGTTTGCCAGGATCAGCTTATGGGCGAAGGCCAATATGCTTCAGCACAAGCACAATGTTTATATGATGTCCAAACCCTAATTTTATGTCGAACGGCAGCCTTGAATGCATGGGACAGAGTTGAGGAACCAGGAAAAAAATCTGAGTCATTTACAAAGGTGATGCAAGGCCCAAAAGAGTCTTTTACAGATTTTTTACAAAGACTGGCTTCAGCAGTAAAGAGAATGGTCTCAGATTCAGAAGCTAGTAAGGCAATAATTGAATCTTTGGCCTTTGAGAATGCGAATGCAGCATGCAAAAGAATAATCAGGCCATTAAGGGCAAGATCTGCACCTATAGAAGATTGGATTAGAGAAACAATTAATGTTGAAGCTGATGAGCATGATGATACATGGGTAGGAGAAGTAATTTCAAAAGGTTTGAGGAGTGTTAGATGTTTTGGATGTGGAAAGCAAGGACATTTGAAAAGGGACTGTAGACAGGTCATTCCCAGAAACAATGTTTCTTCAAGGAACAATGGCAACAGAATGCCCCTTCCTTCTGGAGTATGCAGAAGGTGTGGTAAGGGAAAACACTGGACCAACGAATGTAGATCAACAAAGGACAGACAGGGTAATCCTTTGCCTCAGTCTTCGGGAAACTCCCAGAGGGGCCTCAGGCAGGCCCCCAGTGCAAATCCAGTTCAAACCTTTCCTGCAGCCATAGAGGAAATGCCTGCTCTGGAGAGCGATTAAATAACCAAATGCCTATTGGAATAAATCATGCTGGTCAGGATGATGAAACAGAGAGAATAGAAAATTCAGGAGAAAACATAAAGAAAATTTTTTGGCAAACTTCTATTAATGAACAAAGACCAAAATTAACAATAAAAATAAATGGTGTTTTGTTGTCTGGTCTGGTAGACACAGGTGCGGACGTTACCATAATTGCACCAGAATTTTGGCATCCAACTTGGCCTCTTCAGGAGGTAAACGTTCAACTGTTAGGAATTGGGACATTATCTCAGGTGAAACAGAGTGCAAGATGGCTCGAATGTATAGGTCCAGAAGGACAGAGAGGAAAATTAAAACCATATGTGGCTAACATAACTATGAACCTGTGGGGTCGAGACTTGTTGCAACAATGGAATACTCAGATTAACATCCCTCCAATCTCAGAAACAAATCATAAACTAGCACATGTTACTGAGAGAAATATTAGAAGATATTGTTCTAATGAGTGGTCACCAGCCATCCATATTATACAAGAACAGGGCACAATAACTGATGATCTTCCAAAGACACCAACAGCTCTACCTTTAAAATGGTTAACAGACAAGCCTGTATGGGTCCAGCAATGGCCTTTAACAACAGAGAAACTCCAGGCTTTAGAAGAGCTGGTAGAAGAACAGTTAAATGCTCAGCATATTGAAGAATCAAAAAGCCCTTGGAATTCTCCTGTATTTGTTATTAAAAAGAAATCTGGTAAATGGAGAATGGTAACAGACCTTGGAGCAATTAACAAAGTAATTCAGCCAATGGGCTCTCTACAATCTGGGATGCCTTTGCCTACTCTGTTACCAAAAGGATGGCCTCTCATAGTTATTGATTTAAAAGACTGTTTCTTTTCAATACCCTTACAAGAAAAAGACAGAGAAAGATTTGCTTTTACAGTGCCTACTTATAATAATTCTCAACCGGTTAAAAGATTTCAATGGAGGGTCCTCCCACAGGGAATGTTGAATAGCCCAACTCTGTGCCAATATTTTGTACAACAGCCATTGGAAGTGATACGTAAAAAATTTCCTAAATCTATAATTTATCATTATATGGACGATATTGTACTAGCTGACTCAAATGCAGATACTTTAGAAATAATGTTTGAAGAAGTAAAGAAAATTTTGCCTTGCTGGGGATTACAAATTGCTCCTGAAAAGATACAAAGAGGAGATTCTATTAATTATTTAGGATATAAAATAGAGCTACAAAAAAATTAGACCCCAAAAGGTGCAAATTCGGAGAGATAGACTACAGACTCTTAATGACTTTCAAAGATTATTTGGAGATATTTCTCATCTACGAACTATTGTTGGGGTAAAAAATGATGAACTGACTAATTTGTTCAAAACCTTAGAAGGTGACAAGGACTTAAATAGTCCAAGAGAATTATCACCTGAAGCTGAGAAAGAATTAGCCTTGGTAGAAAAGAAAGTGCATGAAGGACACGTGAATCGTATTGATCCAAAGCTGGATTGCATTTTGTTTATCTTACCTTCTAGGCATTCTCCTACTGGAATATTAATGCAGAGGGAAGATATTATATTGGAATGGATATTTTTACCAAATAAACCAAATAAAAAATTAAAAACTTATGTGGAAAAAATCTCTGACTTGATTTACAAAGGAAAACTGAGACTTCGTCAATTAGCAGGCATAGACCCAGCAGAAATTGTCGTACCATTAACTAAGGAGGACATTGAAAAATTATGGACAGAAAGTGAACCTTGGCAAAGAGCTTGCAGTAATTTTTTGGGAGAAATTAACAGCAAATATCCCAAAAGCAATAGAATTGATCTTATAAAGAGAGCTGATTGGATCTTGCCTCGAATTGTACGGCAAAAACCCATATCTGGAGTTCATACATTTTATACAGATGCCAACAAAGAAGGAAAGGCAGGTTACAAATCAGAAAATTTAAGTAAAGTGGTTCAAAGTCCGTATAATTCAGTTCAAAAATCAGAATTGTATGCTATTCTGTTGGTATTAATGGATTTTTCAGAAACTCTCAACATAGTAACTGACTCTCAGTATGCTGAAAGAGTGGTGTTACATATTGAGACTGCAGAATTTATCCCTGATGCTTCAGAATTAACTTCACTATTTATTCAATTACAAGATACAATCAGGAAAAGGAATCATCCTTTATATATAACTCACATTCGATCCCATACTGGTCTGCCAGGCCCTCTAGCACAAGGCAATGATGAGATTGATAAGTTATTGATAGGAAATGTGCTGGAGGCCTCAGAATTTCATAAAAAACATCACGTCAATAGTAAAGGTTTAAAAAAGGATTTTTCCATAACCTGGCAACAAGCCAAAGAAATAGTAAAGAAATGTCCTACTTGTTCCTTCTACAATCAGACGCCATTACCAGCAGGATGTAACCCAAAGGGTACTCAGAGAAATGAAATCTGGCAGATGGACGTGTTTCACTTTGCAGAATTTGGAAAATTGAAATATGTACACCACACTATCGATACTTATTCAGGATTTCAATGGGCAACTGCTTTGAGTTCTGAAAAAGCTGATTCTGTAATCACTCATTTGCTAGAAGTTATGGCCATCATGGGTATACCTGCACAAATCAAAACTGACAATGCTCCATCATATGTCTCTGTTAAAATGAAACAGTTTTTTGCTTATTACAATATAAAGCATATTACAGGCATACCACATAATCCTACAGGTCAAGCAGTTATAGAAAGATCAAACAGAACTCTAAAGGATATGCTAAATAAACAGAAATGGGTAACAAAACCCCCCAGAAATAGACTGCATAATGCTCTTCTAACTTTGAATTTTCTGAATGCCAATGAGAAAGGAACAACAGCTGCAGAGAGACATTGGATAATAGAAAAAACTACAGAATTAAATCAGCCTATATACTTTAAGGATGTGCTGACCTCAGAATGGAAACCAGGGTATGTATTACATTGGGGACGAGGTTTTGCTTTTGTTTCTACAGGAGAAGATAAGCTGTGGGTACCGTCAAAATTGATAAAGGTTCGATTTGAACAAGAGAGACCTCTTAATTGAGGAGGTGATAGTTCATTAACCAGCATGAACATCCAATTTAAACTAACTTGTATCAATAACACATGCCTTTTCATTTAATCAGATAATAACTTGTCAAAAGGAAACATCCCCAAAATTAGTCTTGGGGAAAGGTTTTTGTTTTTGTCTTTTAGGAGAATGAAGGTTAAGGAATCTGAAGAACACTGGACAAATGAGACAACTGAAGAAAAGGGACAAATCATCTATCCCAAGAAACAGAATGAAACGGTGTATGGGTATATATTATCTAAAAAATTTTATGTCTTCCTAAATGTTTGTTTCTGCTTTTCTCTAAAGATTTAACACTATTGGTTTTCTAATAGTCCCAGTTCAATTAAAATTTAAAGCTGACTTTGGAGTTGGAGAATGGCTCTCTCCTTCTTTAAAATCAAGCATGTTGTTAAAAGGTAAATGCAAACTCCCTGTATCATGCCAGAATAAGAGCCATCTTCTGCTATGGTACAGGACAAAAGCAAAATTAATTAAGGGGCTATTCTATTACTAATCTCAACTCTTTGATTCTATTCTGATTCTTTAAACTTTTCTCAAAGTATAAATTTTATATCAAAATTTACAAGATTAATATATATATACATTTTAAACTTTGTTAAGATATGAATGGTCACATAGAGTACTAACTAATTATAGAAAAAAGGCTAGCTGCATATATATGTTTTTGTGTTCGAGTCTCTTATCAGTTTTCTGCTAGAAATCATGGCCAGGCCTAACATCAACTGAAGTCTCCAGAAAGAAGATGGGGCCCCACAACAACAACAATTCCACGTGGACAATAATAATATCATTAAGCTGACAAACATCATCCATAGATCAGCTTTGAACTATAAGATGCTCAGAGCAATTTTGAGATGACTAGCTGAGATGATCCAGTCTCAAAGACTACTTGAATAAGGACTTGAGATAAACCCTGAACTTTGGCATTATACACAGACTGGATAATGAAGGATATAGTCACCTCTCCTAGAATTTGACAATTAACCTAAAATTTTTCTTTCAGGATAAAGAAAACTTCGCCCATACCCAGCAGGAAGCAATTTTAAGAATACGACACTCACATTCCCAAAGAGGTGGTGTGGGGCGGGTGGTTTTTTGGTCTTTTTAATGGGTTTTGGGTCTGGGATAATTTTCAGTATTTAGGGGGTTGGTTACAAGTTATTGTCAAGGGTTAGGAAAAAGGCTAAGCAAAGGAGATTAGATTTAAGGTTCTTGTTTAAAAAAAAAAAGAGAAAGAAAGAAAAGAAAAAGACAATTACTAGTTTTAAATACTTTACATTGGATTGGATTGTTTTATATTGTATACAAATTTGAAATTGATATTGTTAGAAAATGCTATATGTATATTTCTAATTGTATTTATACCATTCATTTAACAATGTAATGCAAATTTCTGATCCTTGAATGTTATTATTATCAACTATTAGGATATAAAGAAATGAAAGCTAGTAGTTAGACATTATCATAGAACTTGTAATCATATTAGATATGTTTTAAAAATTGAGCAGAGATGTTTTAGACAGGTCATCTTCAAACCCTTCAGAGATCTACAGAATATGGCATTTAAAATGTTTTAATAACTTAGAAAATTTTTCTTTTTTGAGACATGTCGGCTCCTGGCAGTACCAATCTACTTTAGAGAAAATATGGGCATTGAAGAAACTGCATATGGAGTCAACTTTCATTCTGGCAAAAGTTAGCCACTGGACAACAAGGTATCCTCGAATCAACAGGACAAAATGGACAGACAGATCACGAAACAAGGGACTCCTGATTCTTGCCAAAACAAGTGTGGTTATGGCTTTATCAAAAGGCATCTTCTGAGGCCAGGACAATATGGCCCCATCCCTGAAGTGGCCTTCGCATCCGGAAAAGGTACGGTGCTCTTTTCTTCGAAGGCAGCTTAACAGGCAGAGGACCGATGGATTCTGTTGTACAATGGAACAGCAGCTGAAAGCTAATGCCTCTCAAAAGTAGACTGGCATTTAATAGAGGGATGTGGAGAAGAAGGGGATGCTGAAATGAAGCCATATATACACAGCCAAGAAGAATGGACAGCTGAATTAAAAAACTGTCAACAATTTCCAGAATTTAAAATCCTGAATCATGACAGGACACTAGTGGAATTCAGGTGTTTCTGGTACGTGGACTGCTCTCACCCAATTTGAGGTTGAACTGTTGACCTTGTGTACATCCTACTTCACAAATGAGTCTGTCAGATACACTAAGCCTATAGGCTGAAGATGATGCCCCAACACTGCGGAGAAACCTCAGGTGACTGCCCAGGCAGCTGGCTGTTTCTGTCAACTCACAAAAATTTCTTGGAAGTTGCTTGCATGCACTTCCTGTTTTTATTTTTGTTAGCTAATATTATTCCCTTCTTGGGTCTCTGAGGGAGTTGAAGATTAGTTAGTTATGGTTGAAGATTAGTTAGTTATAGTTGAAAATTAATTAGGATAGAAAGTACATTAGATACATCTTGGATTTACTAAAATAGGATAGATAATGGAATTGTTTTCTCTGATTTGTCAAATACCTGTTTAGGTATTTATTACTTGTATATATTGTATATAGTTATTGTACTTTTGTATATAGTTTTTCTTTTGTTAGTTATAACCTTTTGCTTTTTTTTCTTTTTATTAAAATAGAAAAGGGGAAATGTGGTGGTAATCTAATTGTACTGAAATATTATTTTGATTGTATGTTAATAAATAAAGTTGTCTGGGGGTCAGAGCTATTAGAGCCATAGCAAGAGTGTGGCGGTGGTGGCACACGCCTTTAATCCCATAGATATCTGTGTGTTCAGGGTCAGAGCTATTAGAGCCATAGCAAGAGTGTGGCGGTGGTGGCACACTCCTTTAATCCCATAAGATCTCTGTGTGTTCAGGGATACAGTCAGCATTGGAGACATATGCCTTTAAGACCTAGGGGGCTGTACATTCAGACAGTGACGAGGCAATCATGTGTTTGGGTTTACAACCAATGAGAAGGCAGAACAACATACTATAAAAAAAGAACCGACAGGAAGTAGGTCTCTTTTCGCGAAGCTGGGACAGCAGGAGGAAGGGTGAGATTTTAGCTCTGAGCTCTGACTTCTCGGCTCTCTCTTTTACATTGTTTCTGTGTTTCTTATTTAATAAGACGGTTGGTTATATCTACAGACTTTTGTCATTCCCTTAAAACGATTTCTTTTTTTTTTAACGTGTGTGTGAGTGCTTGAATGCATATGTGCTCTCTATGTATACACCTGGTCCCCAGAGGCCTGAGTAGACATCAGATCCTCTGGACCTGGAGTCTCAGGTGCGTGTGAGCTGCCTGATATAGATGTTGGGAACCAAACTCTGCAAGTGGTCTTAACCATGAAGCCATCTCTCCAGCTCCCGTCATTCCCTGTTTAAGTGTCAGGAGCTGTGTAGAGGGTAGGGATGCTTCTTAGAGTGGGGACTAGCAACACTGCTGAGCAGCAGAGTGGAGATTCGATCTTAGAACCTAGGCATGCTTAGTAGTCCAGCTCATTTCCATTTTAGCTGGGTTTATGTCTCTGAGAGACGATTTGACAATTGGGCTTCAGAGTGGGGTCAAGAAAAGTAAACAGAAAGAATAAGATCTAGAGGCCCTAGCCCAGGCCTAGCAGATACTGGGCTCCATCCCAAACAGACTGAGAGGACAGAAACCCCTAAACCTTAAAGAACAGACGGAGAAAATTGAACACCCAGCCTGCTCCCATCTATTGTTTTACAGAGTGATTACAGCAGGTCCCTGAAGGATCCATGGTGGTGTGTGTAAGAGTCCAGCTGGTGACTGTGTGCCTCTCTCCTTCTGCCTCCCTGTTTGAAGCAAGAGACCAATCACATACCACTTGAATGAATTTATGGGGTGCTGTGAAATAATCTTTCTGTCCACTGTGAAGATGTGTTGCTCTCATTGTTAATAAAAAGCTGATTGGCCAATAGCTAGGCAGGATTTTCTGGACAGAGAGAACACTGGAAAGAAGAGCAGTGGCGTCTCAGGAATCTCAAGGAGATGGAAAGGAAGCAGGAGATGAACTTGCCCTACTGACAAAAGGTACTGAGCCTGTGGCAGAGCAAAGATAAGAAATATGGGTTAATTTAAAATGTAAGAATTAGCTAGTAGCAAGCCTGAGCTATTGGTCAAGCATTTATATTTAATAAGTCTCTGTGGGGTTATTTGGGGCCTGGCTGGCAGGACAGAAAACTACATACAATAGGGTATCAGTTGGTGGGTGACTTTAAAGTTGGGTGTGGATCCACCAAGATTCAGCCTTGTCTCTTTGGTTCTTTTGCTAAGTACATTTTTGTTTTCTTTTAAAGACAGGGTCTTGCTAAATAGCTCAGGCTGCCTTGGAGCCCCTGATCCCCTATCTCAGCTTCCCCAGTGCCAGCATTGGTTACCAACATTGGTGTCACACCTGACTTGCTGAAATGCATTTTTTGAGAAGCTTCCCAGACTATTTCTCAGATTGGAGAACACTAGTACCAACTCTCTCTTTTGATTGTGTGTGTGTGTGTGTGTGTGTGTGTGTGTGTGTGTGTGTGTGTGTGTTGAGGTGTGCACATGGAAGCCAGAGGATAATCTCAGGTATGGTTCTTCCTTAGACACCATCCAACCTTTTATTTATTTATATATTTGTTTATTTATTTATTTATTTATTTTATTTATTGGTTTTTTGAGACAGGGTTTCTCTGTGTAACAGTCCTGGCTGTCCTAGAACTCATTTTGTTGATCAGGATGGCCTCAAACTCACATAGATCTGCCTGCTTCTGCCTTCCAAGTACTGTGATTAAAGGCATAGGCCACCACTGCTTGACCTTTATTTTTTGAGACAGGATCTCACTATGCAATCCTGGCTGGTGTAGAAATTGATATATAAACCAGGCTGTCCTCAAGCACACAGAGATTTGCCTGTCTCTGTCAGCTTTTTTTTTTTTTTTTTTTTTTTTTTTTTTTTTTTTTTTGGTTTTTCGAGACAGTGAGTTTCAGTTCTTGGCTGTCCTGGAACTCACTCTTTAGACTAGACCAGGATGGCTTCGAACTCATAGAGATCTATCTACCTGCCTCTGCCTCCCAAGTGCTGGAATTAAAGGCGTACCATTACCTGGCTATCAGTTTAATTTTTTTGAGACAGGGTCTCTCTTCAAGTCTTGGGAGTCAACCAATTAGGCAAGACTAACTGGCTAGCCTGCTCCTGAAATCTGCCCACCTCTGTCTCTCTGGGGTTGTATGTGTGCACCACCACATACAGATTTTTACTTGAGTTCTTTAGATCAAACTTAGGTCTTCATGTTTGTACGGCAAGTGATTTCCTAGCTATCTTTCTTCCCCAGCTTTCTGTCACTGATTTCTGTTCCAGAAATTTAGCCTTCTTACATCTCACCCAGAGTTTCTGCCAGTTCTGAATACGGTTGTTATCTTCACTATTTTGTGTGTGATGAGAGTATTAACATTTGTTATCATGTGTTGGGCACTTTGCTGGTATTTATTATACATCAACCCATCTTATTCTCATAGCAATATTCAGAAATTGGAACTACTGTTATTGGTGGAAAAATCGAGAGGGGTAGTGTCCAAAGACTCACAGAAATATAGAATTGGTATTTGACTCTATAAAAAAAAAGATTTTTAAATGTTTAGAATTTCATACATGCATACAATGTATCTTGATTATATTAATGCCTTCCCCTAACTCATCCCAGATCCACTCCTACCCTCTCCCAAATTCCTGGCTAATCCCTCCCCCCTTTAATTTTTTTTATTCCAATTTGTGTTGCCCATGTACTTCTGGGTGTGAGGCCATTCACTGGAGATGGTTGACTACCAGGGGCAACACCCTTAGGGTAAGCTGACAGTCCCTTCCTCCAGTGGCCGCCAACTGTCAATACCTCTTCATCGTAGGAGTTGGGGCTTGTGAGCTCCAGAACACCGACTGGCTTGGTCTTATGTGGGTCTCGTTCAGGTAACCTGAGCTGCAGTGAATTCATGAATGCAGAGTCTGTCACGCCCAGAAGATAGTGATTGTTCCAGACCTCTGGCTCTTTGCTGTCTTTCTGTTCTTGCTGTCCTGATGGTCTCTGAGCCTTCCAAGAGTGGAGGTGTGATGTGTCCCACTTGCACTCTATAAGACGTTCCATCTCTGCATTTTGGCCAGTTGTGAATTTCTGTATTAACCGCCAAACACTGGAATAAGAAACTTCTCTGATGAGGTCTGAGAGCTACGCTAATCTGGGTGTTGAGGTAAGATCTAAAAAGCAGTTTGATACCATGTCCATCTAGTAAATAATAATTGCAGTGAACTCTTCTTTCTGACATGGAGGTTAAGCTGAGGACTGTTCCTTGTAAAAGTGAGAATAGCTTACTGAGAGCCCTACAGTTTTGGGCAGACAGAAGTTAGTTAACTAGCTCCAGACGGGCCTGGGGGCAGCGCGCATGCGCAAGCCTTCCATCAGGCCCCGCCTCCGCCCCGCCCCCCGGGAGGCTCTCGCTCCGGGCTCTGGGGCTTGCGCACTGCGTCCCCAGCCAGCGGCGCCTTCCCGACCGGGGACTTCCGGTACGCCGGGTGCGGTTCCGGGTCGTGGCGCGGCTGGGGGTAACAGGGCTACTGTTGCCGGCCGGTGGCGGCGGGGAGCGGCGGGGTCATGAGGGCGAGTCTGGGGCGCGGCAGCCGAGCCGGCCGGTAGAAGCGCCGGTCCTCGAGGACTGACTCCGTGGGCGCAGGGGTCGGTGCAGGGGCCGGGAGGCGTAGGGAAGCCGGGGCCTCCCGCAGGGACGTGTCCTGGGCGAGGCGGCCCGTAGTGTGGAAGCAGCTTCAGGTAAAGGTTGCCCCAGCCGCCGCCGCCCCCTCGCCCGCGGGACTCTGCGGCCCCTCAGCACCCTGCTGCCCAGCGGCTGCCCGCCGGGGCCGTGCTCGGTGGCCTGGGAGCATCCGTTTCCTGGCCCTCCCCGAGCCTGACAGCTGGGTGTGTGACTTAGGTGAGGAGAGGCTGTGGACCTGGGGGTGTGGGGGGCGGGGGCGGGGGCGCCCTTGGCTCCGGCGGTTTCAGGCCCCGAACTCGGCAAGGTCCGGTGCCCCGGCTCCGTTCTGTGAAATCAAGTTTTCAAAGCATTGCCTGGGCAGTCCTGAAACAGTCCTGCAGATTGTTTTCCTGTCTGGAGTGCTGCTAGGAACTCGGATTCCGGTTTTTCTGTTGATGGGAGTGACAAGGAGTGGTAAAGCTGGGGGGTGGGATGGGAAGAAGAAAAGATTATAATTTAAACAAGTGTGTAACTCGAACCAGAAACTGTAAGACGAACCAGGGACCTCGAAATTTGTTACACTTCCTTTGAATGATTGCAAATACTTGAAACTGTCACTGCCCCCAGCTCCGTGGAAAGCACCGTATTTGTTATAACCCCCAAACAGCCAAGTTCAGAACCTTCCCAGGTGTGGATAGTGACATGGACAGACACGTGAGTTAAAAGATCGGCATTCACTTGACCAACAGAAAGGATGGGTCCGTCTTGTGAACACCCACCCGAACAGAAACAAAGTGCGTTACCCCTGTGTTTGGGGGCCACACAAGCTGCAGCGAAAGAACTTGCTCAGTGGTAATTGCCCCCATCTTTTCCAACTCATACCCCGCAAACTTACTGGAGTCTGGGGAGGGCGTACCAGGTGCCCCTTTCCTATTCAGCGGGGTGCTCACATCTGCCTTCAGCTGCTAAATGTGCATAGTACCTGCATAGCCTCTATGCGCCTGTGGCTCCTGGCTAGCTTTTTACAGTTAAGCTTATAAAAGCCTCTATTATAGGCCTTCCCTCTGGATAAGTCAGTTCTCAAAACACTTCTGATTTGTCCCCAAGTACTTTAAAAAAAAAAAAAATTACCCTGCCCCACTTAGAAGCTTTGGTTTCTGGCATATCGATAATGCTTCCCATGGACCAACTGAAGGTGGTCTCACTTCACCAGTTAGGGACAATCCAGCTTCTGATGATTTCTTTCTTTGCTTTTTTTCTTAAGAATTATTTTTTAAATATGTGTGTCCATGTGGGGTTTGTGTCTGTGTGAGGGCAGTTTCCCTCGGCGGTCAGAAAAGCCAAAGAGGGTGTCAGATGCCCTAGAACTGGAACCTCTGGTGCTTTTGAGCTGCACATTGTGGGTGCTGGGAACCGAACTTGGGTCCTCCACAAGGCAAGTACTGGCTCCTAACTGCTGAACTGTTTCTCTAGCCCTGGGGATGATTTCTTACCTTGCTAGAATCCTATAAACACTTGTTATTTACAGTCATTTGATCTAGCAGGCATTGATTGTGTGTAGATATAGGTCAGGTACTCTAGTGCAGTTTAATAAGACTCAGTCGCTCTGTACAGGGAGAGGGAATTAGTCACTCCAGTGCTGTGGCAGGTAGGGTGTAAGGTTCTCTCCGGAATGGAAGTAGTACATAGTGTTAGCTTTTGAAAGATGACATTTGGTCAAGGGAATGAGCATAATGCAAGGTAAATTGAGCTTTAGTATTTCTCATTTGACCATTTTAACTAACATTTATAGACAGGGAGACACAGGCTGCATAGCTGCCACGAGACAGAGCCAGGTCTTGTGCCTTCTTACCTTTGCACTCTGTAGTATGTATTGAAACAACCGAATAAGAGGAGAAATAAGAATGTTGAAATGCGCAGGACAGAAACTCCTCTCAAGGTAGACAAGGCCAGGTACTGTGGTGCAGGCCAGCTGCTTGGTAGGCTGAGGCAGCAGAGTACTTGACAGATTGTTTGAGGCCAGCCTGGGCATCGGTGGAAATCCATTTTTAAAAAAGAAATGTTAGGCTGGAGAGAGATCTCAGCGGTTTAGAGCATGGGTGTCTCTTACAGAGGCCTTGGCTTCATTACCCAGCACCTGCATGGTGGCTCACAGCCATCTGTGACTCCAATTCCAGGTCACCTGATGCCATGTTTTGGCCTCTTTGGGCACCAGGTAGGCACATGGTGTACAGACAGACAGACAGACAGACAGACAGACACACACACACACACAAATATATATATATATATATATGGTTAAAAATTATTAAAAAAATGGCTCTGTACTTTAGAGCACTGACTGATATTTCAGAGGTCCCAGGTTTAATTCCCAGCAACCATATGGCAGCTCACAACCATCTATAATGGGATCTGATGCCCTCTTCTGGCGTGCAGACATTACATGCTGACAGCATGCATATACATAAATAAATGTTTGCCAGCAGGCAGTGGTGGCTCACGCCTTTAATTCTAGCACTAGGGAAGCAGAGGGAGGCAGATTTGGTGAGTTTGAAGCCAGCCTGATCTACAGTTTGAGTTCCCAGGACAGTTAGAACTACACGGAGAAACCCTGTCTCAAAAACCAAACCAGAAAGAATGAAAAAGAAAAGAAAAACCCTGGTAGAACCTGAACACCCTAACCTGAGCTTTCTAAGCAGCATTTCAGATTGGGGATTTTCAGGTTAGCGGTACTCATCTAGTAAAGTCTGACCCTGCTCCAAAAATCAAAATCTGAGACCCAAAAGTACTTCTGGCTCCAACCATTTCAAATAAGGAATTCTCAACCTACAAATTGTCAGGTACGCCTAATGATATCTACAAGATCTCTGAGTGGATTTCTAGTCCAAGCAAAGCCAAGTCAATGCAAATGTTCCTCAACTGTTAGAGAGTTTATTGGAAGTCAGTGTTCCATGAAGTGTTACTCAAATCAAATAAAGAAAGTTGCAGGCATGTCACCAGGATGTTGCCATTGCTGCTTTTCACAGGCATTTGAGGGGAAGTGGAAGGGCTAAACTCTGTGAGGGCACAAATGCCAGGCAATCGAGATGAGTTTCAGTTTCTACTCTAACTTGCCAGTTGATAGACTTGAAGGGTGCGTTCGTGGTTCATTCAGCAGTTCCAGGCAAAATGTTAGGCCCTGGGATGCCACTGGGAATAAAGCTAGGTCCCCACTTAGAGGTCATGGACATTCCAGTCGGGGAGAAATGTGTGCAGATGAAGTAGTCACATTCTGTATATGCTGCCACAGGGTGCTATAGAGCCCACAGTGAGTACTTACTGTGGATGACATTGTCCCCAAAGCTGTTTTACATCTGTCCCTGTGAGGGAAGGTGTGAACATCACCCTGGTTTTTAGATAGGAACTAGACCATGAGAAAGATAAATAACTTCTTGGGGGGATGTGTACAGCTCAGGGGTAGAGTGAGTACTTAGCATGAGTGAGGGCCCATGCTTCACTTCCAGGAACCAAAAAGTAAACAGAAAAGAAAAAGAGGTTCCCTGAGTTTATACAAGTGGTGTTTTGAGCTGAAGGATGTCTGCCAGCCTCTTCAGTCCCATACCCTGCTACTTGTTCTTGTTGTGTGAGTGTGGACCTGATCGGAATGCTGCAGAGAGGAGCCAGCTGTGTGTGGGCACAGTAAGGAGTGGAGGTGGTCTCTGCACTCGGAGCCCATCAGCCAATCTACTGTTCTGGAGTGTTCTTTTTGTTGTTGTTTCTGGTTTTTTTTGTTTGTTTGTTTTTAGGGTGGGTATATTTTGCTTGTTGACTCAACTGAATGCTTTAGAAACTGTTCCAGTTCAGTGGTTATTCATGCTTAGGCCTTACTGTTAAGGATGCAGCCAGATGTCAGATTGCCAAAAGAAAGAGAAGTCTGTTATATTTCCCACTGAAGGTGCCTTGACCGTGTTTCTAGAACCCTTGTCTTAGAAGTTGGTGCATCATGAAGCACAGAAGCTTGGGAAATTGACAGAGGGAGGAGTATTTTAATTCTTGCCAATCTGTTTTGCAGAGTGGCCAGTGTATGGTTTTCTCATGTCATCCGGCTAAATAAATTTCAAAGGGATGAGGTTTAGGGTGAGGGGACCTTGTGAGACTTGGATTTGGTGCTTGTCTCACTGTAGATACCACCAGATTTGTCTTCCCTTGGCCGTCTTCGTAGTACCATGCAGTGGCATTGTTCCTTCAGTCTTTTTTTTTTTTGCATACTATGTTTCCATCACCCTCATAACCCTTTATAGTAGGTGAGGTTACAAAGGAGAGCAATCAGAACTTCTTGAGATGAAAAAACTGGCAGCCAGAAAACCACAGTTTTGTAGCTAGTGCCTTGGTCTGAGAGGGACTCACCTTCAAAATAAGCTTCACTGTGCACCGCCTTTGAAGTTTGGGCAAGTCATTTCCAGATTCTTGACTCTTTCCCTATCTGGATGGCGAATAGTGAAATTCAAGTCTTGCTGAAGTCTGTTCAGGACTGCTGTGCTTAAAGTTACACAGCAGGGTACCGGCAGACCCTAGTAGAATCTGGTGCTGTTCTTCTCTCTGCATGACAGGGCAGGCCCTGCCCTGTGTTCTGTCATTGCCTCCAATGAACTTTGGTGGGCCAGTGCTCCCCTCAGGTATGCAGTGCTCCCCTCAGGTATGCAGTGCTCCCCTCAGGTATGCAGTGCTCCCCTCAGGTATGCAGTGCTCCCCCTCAGGTATGCAGTGCTCCCCCTCAGGTATGCAGTGCTCCCCCTCAGGTATGCAGTGCTCCCCCTCAGGTATGCAGTGCTCCCCCTCAGGTATGCAGTGCTCCCCTCAGGTATGCAGTGTTCCCCCTCAGGTATGCAGTGCTCCCCTCAGGTATGCAGTGCTCCCCTCAGGTATGCAGTGTTCCCCTCAGGTATGCAGTGTTCCCCTCAGGTATGCAGTGCCCCCCCTCAGGTATGCAGTGCTCCCCCTCAGGTATGCAGTGTTCCCCCTCAGGTATGCAGTGCTCCCCTCAGGTATGCAGTGCTCCCCTCAGGTATGCAGTGCCCCCCCTCAGGTATGCAGTGCCCCCCCTCAGGTATGCAGTGCCCCCCCTCAGGTATGCAGTGCTCCCCTCAGGTATGTAGTGCTCCCCTCAGGTATGCAGTGCTCCGTTGACTGCCACACACAAGAGGGAAAGCGGACCAGAGAGTCACCCAGCAGAGTAAGAGAAATATGCTCAGGGAGTTCCCAGCTCAAGAGTTTAATTTATTTTTATTTTAATCCCCCTCTTCTACCAGGTAAAAATTGAAGAAATTTTAGTCTGTTAGATACTTGTTTTCATTCATACTCTATTGTATAAAGAAATAACATGGAATGTAAAAGTGAAGAAAATAAATCCTGAGCAGTCATTCAGAATTTATTAACTGTACTTGGCAGCAGTCTGGGTGTATCAGGGAAACAGATTTAAGATAGGAAACACAAAATTTGAAGTGAAAGTAGAAAATAGTTTCAAGAAATTAAAAATGAGAAAATGGAGAGAAACCACTTTAAAAAAAAACTGAAATTTTGCAAAAAGATATTAGAGTCACTACTGGGATGATTGTGATTGCTTGGGAAATAATTGAGTGTTATGTCAGACTCCCCAAATGTGTGCAATGTTCGGTTCCTAGTACCCCACTCTAGCATGTTTTTGTGGATTATCTGTTGTTAGTACAGATAAGTAGTCTGAAGGTTCATAGCTTCAAAGAAATGACAGTATTCAGCAACCAACCCACCACTGTCTTGTTTTAAGGTACTGTGCTATATAAGTAAGTACTGTTTCAGCAGGGAATTGGTAGGAAATCATTTGAAAGAATGTGCTTCTTTTGTAGCTTTTTAAAGACGAAATTTTGTTTATGTGCATATTTTACCTACATGTATATATGTGCATTACATGGGTCTCTTTCCCGTGGGGGCTGGAAGAGGGCATTGGACCTCCAGGAACTGGAGTTAAACACAGTTCTGAGCTGCCGTATGGGTGCCAGGAACTGAACCCCAGTACTCTGAACTGCTGAGCCATCTCTCCAGCCCTTGAAAACAGCAGCTCTTTGATAGGAACTTAAGTTGTTGACAACCAGCTTGAGTACTGAAGTAGTGTGGAGCAGAGCCTTGAAACCACACCCACCTGGGTGTTATACTGGCTGTCTGTGTGACCTAGACAGTGTGCAAAGTGGGGTTAGGGATGCCATCTACAGCCCTTGTGAGAAGTAAAAGACCATGGCGGTACCTTGTATGAACTGCAGTGCTTCTGCAGAGAAGCAGGCTTTGGCATTCAGGGACACAGGGCATCCAGGACTGACACTAACTGCAGTGCTTAGGAATGAAGAAGATTGTTCACATCTGGATCCTGAGTTAGTCATCACTTTGGTTGTACTTTGTGAGTTACTTAGCATACATGTGTTCTATTGAGGCAAGTTTCAGTATGCTGTTTTGGGGGTGGTTAAATTGATTTGCTGAGTAACATTAGAAACTTACACTTAAAACTGAGCGTGGTGGCGCACACCTTTAATCCCAGCAGTAGGAGGCAGAGGCAGGTGGATCTCTGAGTTCGAGATCAGTCTGGTCTACAGAGTGAGTTCCAGGAGAGCCAGGGCTGTACAGAGAAACCCTGTCTTGAAAAGCCAAAAAAATAACAAAGAAATGTACACTGGCTTATGTGGTCTTGTTTTGTGTGGTGACTACCCTTAGAAGTGACTAGAACACGGGATGTTTGTCAGGTGCAGAAACCAAAGCTAGAGAGGCAGGGTTTCGGTGTCTAGGGCTACCAGTAGCAGCTTTTGCCTTGATTTGTCCATTTAATGCTTACAGAAAGTCATTTTTCATTATTTGTGAGTGAATGATTATAGGTATGACTTTATAATACGAAGTTTAAAGATTTGATGAAACTGTTTGTTGCTGGCAAAAATTGGTGGTGAGAAGGCTACCCATTCCTTACTTGTCTGACTGTAAGTTGGTAAAATTTGATAAAACTTCTGAAAAGACCTTGAGCAGCATTTATTTCAAGCTTTATGGAGTTATGCATACATTTAAGGTTGTAGTTTTAGTTTTAGAAATCTCTGTTAAAAGGATTATAGATGTAGAAAAATGTTCATGTTCAAGGATGTTTCTTGTAGTTGGGCATAGTGGCCTAAGCCTGTAATTCTATTGCTTGGGAAGCTGAGGCAGGAGGATCATGAATTTGAGGGCTGCTTGGACTATATGTTAAGTTTCAGGCTACTTGGGCTACACAGTGAGACTCTCAAAAAAAATGGAAGAATTGCATTTATGTTGGTACTGGTGAGCATGTTGCCATCCCCTGTTTGTCAGTGCCCAGTGGGACAGTGACTAGGCCTGTGACCGCTTAGTCTTACTTTCAGGAGGGGTGTGTGCCTCTGAAATGAAGGTGCCTAGTTGGCCAGTTGATAGAAAGCAGTTGTTTGTGACTTTAAAGCTTATATATTATGAAATGCTTCTTTGATAGAGAAAGTAAGTTGTGTTCACACACACACACACACACACACACACACACACACACACACACACACACACGCCAACCAGGGGCTGGCAAGATGGCTGAGTGAGTAAGGACACTTGCCACCAAGTCTAATGAACTGGGTTTGATTCCTAGAACCCAGGTGATGGAAAGTGTGAGATGGTGGGAGGGTGGGGTGGAGTGGGGACACAGGTGTTTAAAAAAAAAAAAGGTACAACAAAAAACTAGGGTACAACATAGTTTTGTTTATTTTCTTGTGTGTGGTGTGGATATGTGGGTGCATGTGCCATGGTTTAAAGTCATGCTTTCAAGTCAATGGGGGCCTTCCAGGGACTGTACTCCAGTTCTTAGGCCTGGCAGCAAGCTCCTTAACCCCAGCCGTCATCCTTCTAATGGGTCATGGGTTGAGGGGCTCTGAACCAGCAGTTCAGCTGCTCTACTAAGAAAGGCAAGAGTGACATTTTTATAGTGAGAATGAAGGAAAGCAAAGAAACAAGTTGCCTGGTCTGACTTCTTCAGTCGAGGATTCCCTAGCTACAGAATTACAGGTTAGATAGAGCTGTCCTTGGCCAGCTGAGCTTAGATTCTGTTTTGTTGTAAGCAAGCATTTACAAGAAATAGATCAAATCAGTTTTGCTTATGTTTATAAATTAGGCAAGGTTAAAATCACCTATGTGATCTAAATGAGTTTGTCTGCTTAGGATGGTCTCCATTTTAATTTACTTTCACAAGAGCAAATTTCATCTTTTTTATTTTCTAAGAAAAAAAATTGAAGGCAAAAGTTTTTTAGATTCTAATTTTTCTAGTGTCAGTAAAGTTATAAATATTAAAATGATATGATGAATTGTCACCTTAGACTCTTCCAATTATATATTTCATAACTGAAGTAATATCAGCATGCACATTAAGCATTATAGCCAGTTAGGTAGGTTTTTTTTAACTGTGTATGGTAATTTTCTTGTATGTGGTATCAAAATGTGCACAAAATTTAACAAGTGTGTGATCGTATTTAAATTAGGAAAATACCAGGCAAGTTGTTTCCTTTGTAAACTGCTCTGTCCAAAGCATTCTGTGTATTATCAGAATGAAAAATGACAGCACTTTGTCATCTGCTCAAATTGATACTGCACTCTTTAGGATGACAGCTGAAAAGGCCCACAGGTGCCGTATAAAGAGGTGACCATGTTGTCATATTTCATTTCGGCATCCCTCTGCAAAGCCATAATTACCTAATTAGGTTGTTAATTAGGAGATTAGCATTTCACTATATTGATAGAATGCTCTTTACCAGTGTGGGGCTAGATACAGATTTGTCTGCCCTAATTTATAATCTCTGCCTGCTTTGTACTTATTTATTTGCTTAAGATCCTTGTGTGGAGCAATTGAGTTTATCTGAGAAACAGTTTGTTTACAAGCTAATGAAGCTTTGATAACTCACAGAAGTTGCTGAGCTAAGGTATGAACAGAACTAAAGAATGGCCTCAGCCCCAAAGAAATTGTGAAAATTCTGAATTGATAGAACTTCTATTACCATAGGCAACAAACACATAAGAGTTTAGATTATTGGTCTGAAGTCCAAAATGCAAAATTTGAGTGTAAAGTGTGACAGATGTATGTGCTATTGGTTAAATTATTATGGCCAGTCCATGTAGTTAAAAGGAGATTTATTTAATGGCGAAACTTACAAATGAAGGAATAGGTAGGTTGAGGGTTCTGGGAAAGACGCAGCAGTAGTCTGGTGATGTTCTCTGGAGAACTCTCCTCCGTCCACCTCTAGCGTCTGGGCTCCCAGCTGCAAGAGAGCGCTGCAGGTCCCAATCTCGGGTCTTCAGGCCCTTTCTTGGCCCCACCTTGTGGGTGTGATAGTTACCAAAACCTCAGTGGGGGTTGGAACTTCCAGACCAAAGCTGGAATGGCTACCCACTACAATGTGCCCTAAACTAGGCAAAGGGCATTACTTTAGCTGTATTGAAATGTACTCCTTTCATTTGTAGTTGAGAAACTGAAGCTTGCTCAGCGATTTGAGAATAAGTATATCCACCTCTTTAGTCATGAGCCAGGCTTTATTTCACTTGTACCTTCTGTCCTTTGGTCTTTGCTGGGTCCATCTTCTTAAGCACTCTTTGGCCTGAGTCCTTCTGAAGTCTGAAGTATTTAATAGTAACCTTCCACTTGGTATTTGGACTAGGCAGTGTGTCTGATATTCTTTTCAGGGGCTGAGAGCCATTACTTCCTTTCTCAGTACAGTGCCTGTAGTTGGTGCCTTCCCTCGCTTTCCAGTTCAGAGCCCTTCCTAATGATGCGACCCTTTAATATGGTTCATCATGTTTTGGTGGCCTCCAACCATAAAATTACTTTCATTGCTACTTCGTAACTGTAATTTTGCTGCTATTATGACTCGTAATGTCAATAGCTGTGCTTTTGGTGGTGGTAGGAGACCCCTGTGAAAGGGTTGTTCAGCCCCCAGGGGCTGAGAACCGCTGCTCTAAGCAGCAGTTTAGCTGCTGCCTTTTCCTTCTTCCTTTTGGGAAAAGAATACATAGGGTCTTTCTATGTAGCCCTGCCTGTCCTGGAACTCACTGTGTAGACCAGGCTGGCCTTGAACTCTCAGAGGTCCACCTGCCTCTGTCTTCCAGGTGCTGAGATTAAAGATGTGAGCTAAACAGGACTCAGAAGGGTGAAGAAGCCAGGTGACAAGGCAAAAAATTTCCAGAGAGAAGTTTCTGCATGTATGAAGGTTGAGTGAGAACAAAGTTCTGTATGGATGGAAAGTACTAAGGGATGAGTGAGGAATGGAGCTGCTTGGTGGGCAAGGGTCAGAGTTGGGAAGGAGTTTGGGAAGTCAGTGAAAGACTTTAGGACGAGTTAGGAAGCAATTGTATTAGCATAGCCGAGAGCCAGTGGCTTACTTGAAATAATGAGAAATGGATGAGTTCTTGAGAGAAAGAACTAGAATGCACAGGATTCTGACGAAATGTCTTCAGGATCTGTGGGAAGGCTCCTAATTTAATAGGCAATTCTTTGTACACATTTGGAATATATGTCTGAGTGTGTCATAGATACCAGGCCTAAGTCTTATTTCCATTTTGATCCCAAGAAAAACAACACTAGCAGCTAATTCTCTTTCAAGTGAGCTGAGGATGTGAACATTTGAATGTTGGTTTGGGCCCAGTAGTGGAGCAGCAACTTGGTGAGACTTGGAGGAGCCGAGGTCTAGAGAAACGGCACTTTGCCTGTGTTCCAAACTGAATTTCTCCTGAGGACTGCTAACAGAGGCAGTGTGTCATCTCTCTGTGGCTTCTTAGGCCAGAGTTCTGATGCTCCTGAACATGGGCATTTTCCTTGAGAGTCAGATGTGCTGCTGGGATTTGGGCATTGGGATTAGTCTTCCTCAGCTAGAAATTTGAGTGTGCTCCTTCCACACTGATGTATTACACAGTTCTCGCCCTCCAGAGAAGAGGACTTCGAGCCTTGTGTTTCTGCTTGAGTGATTTCCTACCTGTTGCTGGCACCAACTCATTTTACAGGTTAAGTGTTTTGATTACTCTTGTTAGTTTAGCACAGTGAAGGACATTGTTGATACTTTCAGGTTAGAGTCACTAGAGCTAGAAGAATTCTTGGATATTGTCTTAGTTAGGATTTCTATTGCTGTAAAGAGATACAATGACCACGGTGACGCTTATAAGGAAAACCTTTAATTGGGGCTGGCTTATAGTTCAGAGGTTTAGTCCATTATTGTTGGGACAGGAAACATGGGCAGCCCACAGGCAGAAATGGTGCTAGAGAAGGAGCCCAGAGTTCTACATCTGGATGAGAGAGAGAGAGACAGAGAGACAGGCAGATGGAATGGGTCTGGCTTGCACTGTTGAAACCTCAAAGCCCACTCCAGTGACACACTTCCTCCAACAAGCCATACCACCTAATAGTACCACTCCCTGTGAGTCTATCAGGGCCATTTTCATTCAAACCACAGCACATGTAGCATGGATTCTGGCCTTCCTTGTTTGTATGTATGAATCACATACCATAACAGTCATCCTTCTCCAGGTGATAATGCATATTATATTATTGCAGAGCTTTGTGACCATCACTGTTACCTGTTTAGAACAGTCAGACCCCAGTCGTGTGTCACTGTCCCGTGTCCTGTCCTGGCCCTCTCCACTCTTGACATTCATAGTTCTATTTTGCATCTCTATGGTTTTGCTTATTTTCAGTTTTTTGTAGGGATAGAGTTGTAACCTGTGGCCTTTCATATCTGGGTTCTTTTGCCGAGTACAGTGTTGAAACAGTTAAGATTATACCTTATCCCCTTCCTCATCAGGTCATAGTCTACCATATGTGTTTATGTTTACCACCCCTTGTCTATCCATTCATCAGTTGGACATTTTGGTTATTTCTGACTTTGGCTATTATGCTGCTTTGCATATGTGTGTACAAACTTGTGTGTGAACAGGTATGTTCAGTTCGCTAGGGTGCATGTTGAGCCTATTGCTCACATGGTAACTCTGCGTTTCTAAGCATTGTGAGACTCTGCCCAGTTGTCTCCCGAAGTGGCTGTACCGTGCTCACACTCTCAGCACATCTTTACCTGGGGTCCATCGTGACTTCCTCACAAGGTTGATCACTGGGAGCCTTCGAGCCAGCGAAGAAAGGAGCTGCTTAGAATTTGGGAATTTATGTAGCATGCTTGCATACAGGTGGTGTGTGTGTGTGTGTGTGTGTGTGTGTGTGTGTGTGTGTGTGTGTGTGTGTGTGTGTGAGTCTGCCTGTCTGTCTCTCTCTGTGTCTCTAATGCAGCTTCTGGGTTCTCTTTTAGTGCTACATGCTTGTGAGCCTGCCTTCAAACTGTTGCTGTTTCCTGGGCTTTCTTGCCATACACATTCCCTGGTCAAGCTCATTCACTATGGCTTCATGTGTCACACAGATGTTGATGTCTTCCAGATATACTCAGTTTTCTCCAGAAGTCTCCCCCCTACCCCCCAGTGGTTTAGCCATATAACTCAAGTTGGTCTCTAACATGTGACCTTCTTGCCTCTGCCTCCAACGAACTAATATCACAAGTGTAATTTGGGTCTTGCTGATCTCTTTGGGTAATCCATACTCAAGTTCATTGTGTCTGAAATTAATTCATTATCTGCACCCCTGCCCCCACCTGCTAACTTGTTCCTGTTATTTATTTGTGTGTCACATACGGAGAGGTCAGAAAACAGCTTAAAGAGTCAGTTCTCCTCTCACTGTGTGGGCTCTGGGGATCTAACTCAGGTAGAGTTTTGACAGCAAGCATCTTTAACTGCTGAGTCGTCTCAGCAGCCTGTGTTTCATTGTTGGCAGTGGAAATGTTTCCCTCAACATTCACTCAATCACCGAGTTCTGCTTTTTGTCTCTGGAATGGTTCTTGAGTTTATGAAAGCATCTTATGGCTTCACTTGAGACCATCCTCTCCTCCTTGGGTTCTTGTCACAGCTTCACAGCAGTCTTCTGTCTTGTCCATTAGATGACTCTTCTGTGTGACATGATGCTCTAGCAGTCTTTGAAATGCTAATCTAATCAGCAACTTTGAACTGTGTAGTTTCAGTTAATAAAGACGTGTTCTGCTATTTCTTGCTTCAGTTCCAGACTATATTGAAGGTTGCTGCTTGGCCTGTCTTCTAACCATCCAACTTCTTTCTCATCGTTGCAGATCCATCATAGACTAGGGAATAACAGCAGCAGTAATAGTAGGCATCTGGGTAGTGCCTGCCATGGGCCAGGCAGTATCGTAAGTACATAACATTCATTTATTCAGTCAGTCTTTACAGTTCTGAGTAGCCATCCAAAAGATTCCCATTTCCAGATGAGGAAATAGACATAGAAGTTGTTACTCTCCACAGGCCCTATAGTGAGTGCCAAGTCCAGATTTACACCCAAGTAGCTTGCTTGATTCTTCTCAGCTCCGCCTCCTGCTGACTTTCTCAGCTCCCCATTCCCCCCATGCCCTTGACTTGTCTCACTACAAGGATCCTGTCTTTGATTCCAAACCAACTCAACTCATGTATGGCCTGGTGTTAATTTGAAAAACCAAAGGGGATTTTACTGTAAACTTTCTAATCAAGGAGCCAGCATTACAGAGTGGTGTCAGCTCTTTTGGGACTGCTCTCCAGGGAGGTAAGTTAAAGTGACGACTTTCATTGTCTTGGTCACACTTATGTCTTGGGAAGCCTTGTCTGAGCAACCAATTTCATTCAGCTATCTGTTCATTGTGATTCTATAGCACACCATTGGAATCCTCCAGCGTGGCTCTCATGCTTTATGGTGACCATTTGTACTCTTGTGTTTTCTCTGCTGTCTGAATCTCCCCTTACTGATAGGGGCTGCAGCTGAGCACTTGTTACCCCAACTCCCAGCATGTGGCGGGAGGCACAGGTGTTTGTACCTTTACATAGTTGAGTGCGCACAGTGTGTTCAAGAGTGTGGTAAGTGGACTAGGGGCAGAATGTGTGGTTTTAAGGTAGAGTGCTGGAGCCAGCCTGCCTGGGCTTTATCATGGCTCCATCTCTTCCTTGTGTGACTTTTGGTAAGTTTGTGCCTCCATTTATTGATCTGTGGAACACGGATAATAGAATCTACGTCATAGTTTTGTGGACAAGAGAAGTGGCTTGTCCAAACCATACAGTTAGGGCTCTGATAGTTGGGGAGCTGAAATTCAGGTTTCCTGTGTGGTTCATACATGCCACAGTGCTCATATGAAGGTCTTTCAACCATATTAGTCTTCTGATTGAACTCAGGTTGTCAGTCTTGGTGGCAAGTGCCTTTGTTTGCTAAGCCGTCTTTGCTGGCCCCAGAGAGATCCCTTTAACGTGTGTTAGATCCTATCATGCTGCTCTTTTCACAGTCCTCCATGGACTCTGCATTTCTCTTGGAGTATCTAAGGATTTGCCTTACTTTTCCAGCTCTTACCCTGTGCTGCTTGTCCCCCTTCCAGGACTCGTGGTACTTCTTGAATTGTGGTAAGCATGTGACTGAAGCCTTTTTCCTCATATGTTCACATGCACATGGTTTTCCCTGTCTTAGGTGGTAAGTCAGAAGCACTGCAGTGAACCATTCCTGTGCTATTTGGTTTGCGGTTGCAACCCAGTGCTCCATCTAGTGTGGCTCTTTCTCCACAGGCTTCTCGCTGCCATAGTGCACGTGCCTTGTTTGTTTGGCTGACCTCATTAGAACATGAGCTCCATGAAGGCAGGACTGTGGGTGTATGTGCACACTGTGTGTTCTGTATCGAGAGGAGTGCTTGGCAGATGTTGGCATGCAGTGCATAGTTGGTGAATGTACCCATTCAGTACTTAGTGACTGTTATGGGTGGATTCATTACTTAGAGGTAGACAGGCCATGCAGTGCAATGGAAATATAAAAGAACATCAACCTGGGATAAACAAGGAATCCACGGGAGTCTGCTTAAGGAGTATTACAGAATTTATTAGGATATAAATCGAGGAAATACACTCATGAATACAGAACTGAGTAGACAGCTGAAATTGTCCTTTGATCTGTCCGGGAACTTATCCACCTGGCAGTTCGATCACACCAGGAAGCAGGGAGCAAGGACCTCGTGACCCTTCTCCCTTACCTTTTAAGGGGTCACGGCAAGAAGCACCACCTCCTGCCCTCCGCTCCCAAAGAGCCAAAGGAGCAAATACCACTGCATTTCCCCTTTTTATCTAAATAAGAAGGTTCTAAACCTAATGCAAACTATATATAATAAGAATGATTATCAAAGCTGGGCGGTAGTGAACGCCTTTAATCCCAGCACTTGGGAGGCAGAGCCAGGCGGATCTCTGTGAGTTCCAGACCAGCCTGGTCTACAGAACAAGATCCAGGACAGGTACCAAAACTACACAGAGAAACCCTGTCTCGAAAAACAAACAAAACAACAAAAAAAGAATGATTATCAAGTATTGTCCAGGAGAAACAAAGAGTAATAATATAAACAAAATGGAGCCACAACCAACAAGAACAAGATCAAACAAGAAACACATGCTAAATGTCCAGAACATAGGTAAATGGCAAATTATTGGCATTATTCTAATAGCTGTCCTATCCTGAAGAATCTCTTATGTTCTTATCTAAGATATGAGAGGATTGTAACTCTGTCTAGTCTTCAACCCCATCAAAGATCTGAGAAAGGAAAATATTACCTGAGAAAACAGAAAGTGCAAACAATTTCCAAAAGATTGCAAGAATAAACAGAGATAGCTGGCAGCCTGGACAGTCACCTAAAGAGTCTCAGCACTATTGGGGCATCCATTTTGGCTACAGGCCTCGAATATCTGACAGACATTTTTTAGAAGCAGGAATTATGAAAGACCATCTTATCCTGACTTGGCAAGGTTTAGCAGTCGCTTTTCCTTATCTCCTGCTTGTCTAGAAAGGACATCATTCATACTGTCAGCAGTCGAGGCAAGGGTAGTTCTTTGCCCACTAGACCATTTAATGCCAAGAAGAAGACAAACTTCCAAACGGAGTGTCTTAGAAGCCCAACATTCTCTTGGGAGTAGATCAGTGCTGCCAGAAGCAATTATGTCTCATGTCAACAGAATTCTAAGTTATCAAAACATTTAAATGCCATATTATCTGGGTCTATGAAGTGTCTGAAGACTTCCTATCCATCTGACACAAGTTTCTGTAAATCTGGAAAACCTAACTAACATAACTATAGATATGACACTCATGGGTGACTATTAATCTGTAAGTCTTATTTACCTAAATAACCTAAGGACTAAGGCTTCACATAAACAGGGTAAGCAGTCTGTAAACAGATGTACAGTATAAGGACAATGACCTCAAAATTGTGATAATACACAGAATATCTTGTGATTTTTGTTTGTTCATTTTGTTTATAATGGTCTCCTGCAGTCCAAATGCTGTGAACTTGGTATGTGCCAATGATGACCTTGAACTTCTGATCCTCTGGCATTCACCTCCCAAGTACCATGATTATAGGCATGGACTACTATGTCTGATTTATGATACAGTGTCAGGATCAAAACCAGCATTTCATGCATCAAAGTGATCATTCGACAACTGATTGACATACTCAGCTCTGCTTTTTTTTTTTTTTTTTTTTTTTTTTTAAGGTAGGGTCTCACTGTGTAGCCCTGGCTGTCCTGGAACTTTTTTTGTTTCTTTGTTTGTTTGTTTTTCCAGACAGGGTTTCTCTGTGTAGCTTTGGTGCCTGTCCTGGATCTCGCTCTGTAGACCAGGCTGGCCTCGAACTCACAGAGATCCACCTGGCTCTGCCTCCTGAGTGCTAGGATTAAAGGCGTGTACCACCACCACCCAGCTGTCCTGGAACTCTTTACATAGACCAGACTTGGCCTTGAACTCACAGAGAGATCTGACTGCCTCTGTCTCCCTAATATTCGGATTAAAGGAGTGCACCACTGTGCCTGACATAGAGTTTGTTATAGCAGTGATTTGAGCTCTAGGTCTCCCTATTACATTACACTATCAGAATACTGATGGCAGGAGTTGGCAATAGGTACTAAAATAAGCAGTAGGAATTGTTTAGATTGCAGAAGTTTTGAGTATAGATTTTAGTACCAAAGATCTTTGGTTTAGTCAGAAATGATTCTGAGGGAATTAGAAATGACCACAGATGTCTTTTCAAGTCGCACATTAAGGTTTCTTAGCCTCAGCATTGTTGATACTGACCTTTTGATGGTACAGTTCTTTGTTGTGGGTGTTTCCCTGTGCACAGCGGCATGATTTGCAATCCCTAGAGTTCATCCTCTTATTAGTAGCACCCATCCCCAGTGTGACAACCAGAGATATCTCCAGACATCGCCAGATGTCTGAACCCATTGCCACTGTTGAGTCTTTAGCAAGTGATTTAAGAAGAGGAAGATTCATACCTTCATAAAATAACCACCTTACTGAACAAAGAGTTGGATCAAACAGTTTGGAGCGGATAGTTCCTTAGAAATGGTGTTCCTACAGCTAACTAATGAAGCCAGAAATAAAGTACCTGTGAAGCCATGTGGGCCCTGGGATTTAGAGAAGAGTTTTCAGGGGTGAGATGCATGTGTTGGACTGAAGAGAAGGATTGGCACGTCTCCTAACAAGGAACTATCATTACCAAAGACCAGAGGATACACAGAGTTCCTGAGAATTGCAGGAGGTGGAAGGGGAGGAGGGCCGATAGTGAAACCAGGTTATAGAGGACCGACACCCCCCCCCTCCCCGTGCTGCATGTGGAGGCCTTTGGGTTTACTGCATGACAGGTCATCTCAGACTTATGGCTTAAAGCAGTACAAGCTTAGGACTCTCAGAGAAGGAGTCAGGCTCCAGCTGGATTCCTCCCTATGATCTCAGAGTTGAAATGAAGGTGCTAGCTGGTGATGAGCTTCTGAGCTTCTTAGGTTGGTTGTAGGATGCTTCCTCGTGGCTCCTAGCTAATGGCCAGTGTTGAGCCCTTGGTCCTTGCTGCGTGGTTCTGAACATCACCGCTTGCTTCTTCGAGGCCCTTGGGAATCTCTTTGGTTGACCATTTCCATCTTCACTTGACTGAGAAGTCTCATGTGACAGAATGCCACCGAGGGACTGTGCCTTTCACACCTTCGTCATGTTCTGTTGACTGTATCCTAGAAGGTCTCACCTACACTCAAGAGAAGGGTAGCTATACAGTAAAGTGGATGGATGATGCCAAGAGGCTAGACTTTCTGCAACTGTCTCTCCCATAAACCCCCTGCGCCATAAAGGCAGTGGTCAAGTCTACTATTCCTCTTTAGCCTCTATCTCTGGTGCCTGACATTTGTGACCTTTGTCAGATAAGTAAAATCTGTGAGTACTGGGTAGGTAAGAGATGAGCACTGCTTACAGCTTACATCCTTAATCAATGATTTCACGTTGCAAACAGTCTAGCTGCTTTGACACTATTTGTGTCTTCACTCTAGATAAAACTATAAACATTTTTACCTGAGATCTTAAAGTAAAACCTGAAATTATTTATTTCTACAACTGCCAATCAAGCCTTTTATGTCAGAGAGACAGCACCCATTAGAAAAAAAATAATTTAGGGCTACATTGCAGTGAACTGGTAGATTTCTTGTAACCACTGAATTTGTTGTCAGGTTTGGAGATTTGAGAGTTGTGGGTGGTTAGGATGTCTGAAGTTTCACTGCTGTCGCAGTTAATTAACATTTCAGGACTCTGGAAGTGCTGTTTTATAACAAGGGAGGAGTAATACTGTAGTCTGACTTGGGCTTGGGACTTCATATATGGTTTATATATTAATTATTACTCAGTGATTTATCTTACAGCCTTTGTACTTGTCATCAGGAACATCTGTAGGCAGAATTTTGATTTTGAGTTGTTCATTGAGAAAGAATAACACCAAAGCCAGTTTTCCCCCAGACCATGCGCTTGAACCTGGGGTTTAGGAAAGTCCATGTATGTTCTGGGAAACTGAACCCCACAAAAACAAGCATTGCAAATTTTTCTAGACTATCAATTTTAGTAGTGTTTTCTTTCTCTGAATATTTATTATTTTAATTTTGAAATGTGTGGGGTAGGAGTATAAGCATAGGAGTGCTGGTACCAGAGGAGACAGGAATTGGCTGGAGGATCCCTAGGAGCTGGAGTAATTGTAGCTACCTACCTGTGTGCTGAGAACAGAACCCAGGTCCTCTGGACAAGCAGTTTGTGCTCGTAACCACTGACAGCCACCTCTTCATCTCTGTGGGGTTTTTTGGATTTTGTTCTTTTGGGTTTTTTGTTTTTTGGAGACACTGTCTCATGTAGTCTAGACTGTCCTTGAACCTGTGTAGCTGAGGATGACTTTGAACTTCTGGTTTTACTACTGCCACCTCCCAAGTGCAGAAGCTACAGGCCTCTGCCACCACACCTTGGATGTAGGTCTGTAGAAGTGTTTGCCTAGCGTGCGCACGTGTGTGTGTGTGTGTGTGTGTGTGTGTGTGTGTGTGTGTGTGGTTCAGTTGGTAAAGTAAAGTAATCATAAGGACCTGAAATCCAATCCCCAGAACCTATATAAAAGCTGGGTGCATGAGGTGCACCTATAATCTCAGCACTAGGGGTATGAGGAAAAGTGGATCCCTGATGCTGAATGGCCAGACAATCTAGCTGATTTGTTGTACTTCAGCTTTAGAGAGGGACCCTGTCTCAAAAAATAAAGTGGAGAGTGATTGAGGAAAACACTCAGTGCCCAGCTCTAACCTCCATAGAAACACATTCAGGCACCTGCACTTACCAGTATGTATACCTACATGAACATGTCTGTGTAACACACACACAGTTTTTCTTTTGATGATGATTTGTAAGTATTCCAAAGCCAGGCATCTAGAGGCCAAGATTTTGAAATTTCATAGAATTATTTACACTATATTTGATCAGTGCTAATTATAATGCAAACTCAGATTTAAGGATGAGGCAAAAATCAATGTACCAAAGATGGTTAGTGCATCCTAGTCTGGCTGTTACATGTTAAGGGATCAGTACTGCTCACAGGACGAGCCCAGCGTTGGTCATCTGTCACTACCCTCCTTGTATTTCTGCCTAAGCAAAGCCCAGCCATCCTTAAAATGCCACCTCTTCCTTTCTTGGACTTTGCTGTTTCTTGGAAAGCATTGCATAGTCATTTGGGAGTTGGTATATGCATTGCGTGTGTTCCTTTTCTGTTTGTGGGGAAGAGTGCCTATGTTGATATCAGTCTGGAGGGGCATCACACTCGTGTAGATTCCTAGTCTCGCTCTAAGATGATGGTTAGTGAATGAATCTCATTCAAAAGAACGTACAAGCATTTCTTTGCCTTTTTTTTTTTAAATCTTAAAGTACTTTTACTCAAAAGTGTGGAAATAGAAGTGGAGGAGGATAAAGTAAGCTCCAAATGTATGTTCTCACTGTTACTGTTCACTGAAGTTAGACACAGTCATATGGAGAAGCTTTGAATTCCCAGAACAATTTTGAAAAGCCATTTTTGCTAGTCTGAAAAATAGATGAAGGCTTAATTTAGAGTCACATTGGAGAGAGCTAGAGAAGGAAATTCAGAAGCAACAAACTGCATTTTATTTTAATAGTCATTTCAATTATTTTCAAATTCTAGGAGGTATAAATTCTGAACTGTAGCTAAGTCAGAGAATCTTGGCCAGAGTCTAGAGATAGTCTGCTGGTTTCTAGAAATGGAAACTTCATATAGAATGAAAGGGTTTTGTTATCCTTACTTGTAACCACCCTACCTCATGGTTGATAAATGGGACTGCTTTTGTTAGTCTGAGTTAAGGACTCCTGCATGGGAATCAGGTTATCATGCCAAATACTAACAGTGTCAAGTCGGGGTACAGTGTAGAAAGGTTAAAAAAAAAAAAAAAAAAAAAAAAAAAACCAACTCACATCTGCTGTTACATGTTGTTAACTCCCTTAGCAGACGTTAAATCATTTCAAGTACAATAATAGTGTGGGAGGTAAATTAACTAACCATTAACAATCTTATAAATACACAATTAACATGCCAGCATTTATATGACACATTGATGGGGCAGCAGTAATTTTTGATTGGGAGTTTGCAGACCTTTGAGAAGCCTCGGGCTGTTGCTTATTCAGGCAGGTTTTCACAGATTGCAGGTGAGGGCTGCTAGTAGAGCTGTGAGTGGTATTTTGAAAGGGAAGGAGCTGGGGGTCCTTTCTAAGCATGGGCTTGGGCACAAACATTTAGACACACTGTTGCTTGCAGGTCCTTAGGGACTGAAGGAGTACAACGAGGGCTCCATGCTTATGATGAATTATTTGAAGAAAGATAAAATACTTCAGCTATGGACTTATAGCTGAGGTTGCATAAATTATGATTTTCAAAAATATCTTTGGGGTAGGGTCAGAGGCATAGCTTAGTGGCAGAGTGCTTGGCAAGCACACAGAAGCTCCTGGATTTGATCCCCAGCATTGCAACAAATCACCCAAACAGAATCTATATTTAGACCTAACTTGAGATATAAAGTAAGACCTCTGTGGTTTTAGGTTAAAAATAGATGATCTCTCATGTTCCTTTCATGTGGAAAATTTTGTGAAAAAATGTTTCTTTTTCAGCACTTGTTACAGGTACTGCTTATTTTTATGCTGTTGTACAAAAATGACTGTAGCATTAGCAGAGTAACTGTCTTGTGTACAGCTGAACACATGTGTGTCTTAAAGCTTTTATAAGGACCCTTGGAACCCACAACAACAATGGGATGTTTACAAGCTGTCTTGCTGTGAATGGTGAATCTTTGTTGTGAGGCTGTGGCACAATGGTTAGGAACTTGTGCACTGACCATGTTTCTTACCCTTTTTTTCTGTGCCTTGGCGTTCATGTTTTTTTTTTTTCAGTATGTAAAATGGACAATATAAAAAAAGCCATTTTTTTTTTTTTTGGACATTATGTAGCTGGCCTGGAACTCTGCTCTGTAGACCAGGCTGGTCTTGAACTCATAGAGATCCTCCTGCCTCTGCCTCCTAAGTGCTGGGATTAAAGATGTGTGTTATTATAACTTATGATAGCAACTGTCTTAAAAAAGGTTATTTTGATAAATTAATTCATGTAAAAAGGATAAAATAAGTTTAGCTTTTCAGGTTAGGTGATGTGTAGTTTATTTTGGCTTCTGGAATTCTGTGGTCTAGCTATAGCAGATGTACAAAGTCCTATGGATGCATACTGTTTTATCCTGAATCATTTCCCATGGCTACTTTCTCCAACTCTGCATATATGTTTTATCCTACTGCATTTCACGTGTTTCTATGAACCATTGCCAGTAAAGTTTGAGAGCTTGTGTGTATAAAGTTCTTGAGTGTTCAGAACTTGGCATGGTTGCTTATGCCTGTAGTCCTAGTACTCAGGAGGTTAAGACAGGAGGATTGCTGTGAGTTTAAGGTCAGCCAGGGCTCCAGAATGAGATCCTAATCTTAAAAGATTGTTGAGACCTGATATTCATCTGAATCTGCTAGGCAGGATTTCAACTGTGTCCCAAGTTACACAGGCAGGTTCTGTGATTTTAATGAACATAAACAGTTGTGAAGAGTTGTATGTCGTATCCAAGTCACGCCAGAATCCTCTTTTAATAGAGTAGTAGGAACTAAGCAGATATGTGCTGAATCTTTTTATAAGGAGACTAACTCGGTACATTAAAAATGTTTGTCATTTTGAAACTAGGAATGGTGGCATACACATGTAATCTCAGAATGTGGGAGGTGGGGTAGGAGGGTCAGGAACTCAAGGCCAGTCTCATAGCAAGTTTGAGGTCAGCCTGTGCTATATGAGACCCTGTCTCAAAATGAAGATAAAAGCAGGGAGGTGGTGGCACTTGGGAGGCAGAGGCAGGCAGTTCGAGGCCAGCCTGGTCTGCAGAGGGAGTTCCAGGACAGCCAGAGCTACACATAGAAACTCTGTCTTGAAAAACCAAAACCAAACCAAAACAAAACAAACCAAAACAAACAAATAAATAAATAAATAAAAGGAAAAAGTCTGTCATTTTGGAATTGTCTTCACTTCTGCCTAGATGTCCCTATTACTTAAATTTTTTAGTAAACAAATATGCTTTGAAGAACCTGTAAGTAAATAGTGGGAGAAAGGGTCTTGGGGCATATAGCTAATACTGCTTACCATTTGTGAATTCCTGGGTTCTACCTCCAGTCTCTCACTCGCTTGCTTTCTCTTGCACGCATAAATGTTAAAAAAAAAAAACCACATTATTTTATAATTGAAATTGAGATAAAACTGATTAATTTTATTTCACGTAGTGTTTCCCAGATTTAAAGCCTTTTTAAATTAAAAAATTTTCAGTTGTAGTAAAATGTACATTGCATGAAATTTGTCATTTTAATGACTTTTCAATATCCAGTTCAGTGGCATTATGTATACTCACAGTGGTATGCAGCTATCACCACCACCCATCTAGAGAATTTTCCATCTTCTTAGACTGAGAGCAGTACTGAACAGCTGCCTGGCCCTCCTTTCTCTAGCCTCTGGCAACTAGCTACCAGTCTTCTTTCTGTCATTAAGAATGTGTGTGCTCTGGGTAGCCAGTATGAGAATGCTTAAGAGTACATACATGTTCTTTTGTGGCTGGCATATTTTACTTAGTTATAATGTCCCTAAGTATCATCCATTTTGAAGTATTATTATTTCCCAGGTTTATATATATCACATTTTGTTTATCCATCTTCTACCATATTTTTTTGGTAATTTTTATGTGTGTTTGTCTGTGTAGGGTATATGTACATGTGAGCCCATGTGTGCAGAGGCCAGAGACATTAGGTGTCCTGTTCTGTCATTTTTACCTTATTCTCTTGTGATGTGGCTGAAGTTGATTCTAGGCTGGTGACCATTGAGGTCCAGTGACCCTCCTGTCTCCGTCACCCATAGCGCCAGAGTCACAGCTATACACGACCTTCCCTGGCTTTTTACGTAGACACCTTTGATTTGAACTCAGGTCATCATGGTCCCCAGCCCCTTCCATATTTTTTTATTACTACATAGTATTCCGTTGCATGTATGTGTCAGAGCATATGCATGATTGTTTGGATGTTCAGATTACATTTAGATTTTCAGTATATATTCCAAGTAATTCTTAGATAAACATTTATGCTCAGTTACTTCCTAGGGGACGTTCTATAGTGGGTTTCATAGAGTGCTTATGTTTTACATTTTGATGTTTTACATTAAGCGTTACCAAGTTTCTCTACCAAGTACCCATTTTCACTCCCTCCTATTATAAATGAGAGTGTAATGTCTCAGGACACCTGTCAATATTAGTTCTTAAAAATCGTTTTGTTCTTTGTACAATTGAACAGAAAAAATAACTTATTTCATTGTTGTTCTGAGCGTCTGTGTTAGAAATCAAATACACCTTCAAGTGATGCTTAGCTGCTCTTAAAAGATTTTAAAAATACTGTCATGATTCTGAAAAGCAGTGTTGGCATAAGTGAATAGTGTCCCAAGGTGACAGTTTTGAAAGGCATTGGTGAGAAGCTCTCATATCTGTATTAACAGAATGTGATCTCTCTCTCTAACCACACACCTGACATGCTTGAAAGACTTATCTGGACAGCAGGATTGGATGGATAGTCATTGCAAGTTGGGCAGCGGCATGTATTGAGAATCCTGCTTGGTGTAGCACCCTTGTTGCCAGAGAGATGTGTTACTAAGACCCCTGTCCTTATGGAACTTCAGGAACACCTCATAGGAGCCCAGAAATGACACCCCAATAGCATGTTTCCCAGGGAAGTCCTGTGGAGTTTCCTTTCAGAGCTGGTGTGGATTGAATCACACAGATTCATCAGTGCATGGAGTCATAGTGTTTAACAGAGACACTGCTTGCTGATGCTGGAGTGTGTTGAGGCCTTTCTAACCAAGGGTGAAGTTGGGGAGCTGGTGTGCCCCCCTCAGAAGTGCTTGTTTGTTTGTTTGTTTGTTTGTTTTTTTTATTTTTGTAAGCTGTGCTGGACAGATTCACTTTACTAGAAAAGGTCTGGTGTTTGTTTGTTTTTTTTGAACTTCAGTGTACTTTTCTTTGTTCTTTGCTATTTGGTTTGTTGCCAGAACACTCAGTAAACATTTGGTTTTGCAGGAAGAGCTAGACGATGTGAAGGTGAAAGGCACAACCCTTTTGCCAGCAGTAGCAGCCTGCCTTTCATAGAGGGAAGAAGCTGATTGTTTCAGGAGGCTTGGAGGTGGCCAGCTGCGACTGACAGAGCAGCTTCTTGACAAGGGATCTGTGCTCCCTGCGCCTTCCCGCCATGGTTGTAGAAAAGGCTTCATTTTACAAATGGAATTTAAGTGCTCACTTTAAATTTTGTAATTATTTCATCACTACACTGACTCATTAACATTGAAGAGATCAGATATTTGAGAAATGGGTGATACCAACATGGTATTGGGGGCATAGGAGGTTTGTCCTGCACAAAGTTTTGTTTAGGCATGAGATACTTAGCATTGCATTTCCCATTAGCCTCTGTGAGAGAAGTAGTCCATGAACTGGGTATAAAGGAAAGAGAGTAAATATTAGTGTATCTTGATTACTATCTTGATTAAATGTACTTCAATCACATTTCCTTTTAATATTAGTATCTTTAATATCTACTAGATAATGGCAGGCAAAATTTTGATGAATTTTAAAAATCCACTGGCTGCCATGATTTATGTCATTGGAGTTTCCTCTGTGTCCCTTTCTAGAAGAAACAAGTGAGAAGAGTCTTTCATCTTCTCTCCCTCTCTTTTCTTTTTCCTTGTCTTTCTACTGGGGACCAAACTCAGGGCCTTGCATAGGCGAGGCAAGTACTCTATACCCAGCTCCGAGTGAGTGTGTATGAATATATGTGTGTGGGTGTGATGGATGTGTGTTCAGATGCACATGCCCATGTGTATGAGGCCAGGTGAGGACATTGTGTGTTCTGCTGTATAACTCTCTGCCTTACTCCCTTGAAATAGGGCCTCATTGTACTTGGAACTAGGCTAGCAGCCAGCAAGCCCCAGTGATCCTCCTGTTTCTGCTTACCATGGTTTTGGGGTAGGCTAGCACTGCTTCTGTGCTCAGATTTTTACTTTTAAGATTGATTTGATGTGCATGAGTGTTTGGCCTACGTATACGTATACATATACATATACATATACATATACATATACATATGTGTGTGTGTGTGTGTGTTCACCTTGTGTATAGTTGGTACCTGTAGAGATCAGAGAATGTCAGACCCCCGTGCCCTGGAGTTACAGATGTTTATGAACCAACATATGGGTGCTGAGAATCAAACCCAGGTCCTCTGGAAAAGCAGCCCTCTCTCCAACCCCTCACACTGTCTTTTTATATAGATTCTAGGGATTTAAAACTATTTTGATTTTGCTGGGTGGTAGTGGCACACACCTTTAATCCCAGCATTTGGGAGGCAGAGGCAGACAGGTCTCCAAGTTCTAGGACAGCTTGGGCTGCACAGAAAAACAAAACAAAGCAACAACAGCAAAAACTAGTTTGGTCTCTAGGGTCTATTTTCTAGCCACAATATGTATTATTCTCTATTGACTATTTCCAGCCAACTGAGAAAGTTCCATCTAGTCCATGGAATAAACATCATTACATGTAGTTTTAACAGAATCAAGGAAGCAGTTCTTATAATTAGGTTTCTAAAATAAGAAATTAATCTTGTGGCAAGGCAATTTTGACTAATACATTTTATTTTAAAAACACAGTATTGTCTTAAGAGAAAGAAAAAATGTTTATTGCGCAATATTACTTTGGTGATAAATTTTTGTAAAATCCCCGGCACCTCAAAAAGCTTCTTGTCCCTTTAAATTTACAGCCATGAGACTTTAAACTGATAAGTGCAGGTGAGTACTGTAGCATATCACCTGATAACACCTTGTCCCCATAGCATCAAGAGCAGGTGCATGGCGTAGAGGAAGAGGAAAGGAAAACATCCATTCTCACATGGTCCCTTGCTTTGAATAGACTCACTAAGTATTGCTATGATTTTCTTGAGCCATGGGCCTGGTGCTTATAAGGATTTCCTTTCAGTTTAGAGTTAATCCATTTAAGCTCCTGGGTACAGGGATAATGTTGGTTTTCAAGATAGACTTTTACCACATTGAGTTTGTTTGAAAAATGATTCAGCCATTTTTTGCCTGTTTCTTAAATATTGCTGTGTGCATCATGTTTCTAGGTAGGTGAGCCCGTGAAACAGTATGAAGAGGAGAAAATAGCCTTAAGGAAATTGGCCCACAGGAAGGATGGCCTTCTTGGACAATCCAACTATTATTCTTGCCCATATTCGACAGTCACACGTGACCAGTGATGACACGGGGATGTGTGAGATGGTTCTCATTGATCATGACGTTGACCTAGAGAAGACCCATCCTCCTTCAGTGCCTGGAGACAGTGGGTCAGAAGTTCAGGGAAGCAGTGCTGAGACTCAGGGCTACGTGTATGCCCAGTCTGTCGATATTACCTCAAGCTGGGACTTTGGTATTAGAAGACGCTCAAACACAGGTAAACTCTGTCTTTAGTTATCTTCTTAACTTCAGATCAGTAGTCAGCTGAGAGAGAATGGGCAGTGTTGGAACAGGTCCCTTAGGGAGTCTCTGTGCCTAGTCAGAGAGTGTGGCTGAGCATCTCTGTGAGTGGAAGAGCCTCTGGTATGGGGCTGTTTGGAGAAAGTAGACAGGAGAGCCTTATGTAAGTGGAAGGAACCTTTAGAAAAGGAAATGGCCCTGTTTTGAGACCTTAGAGTCACCCAGTCTCAAGTAAATTTCCTTGAGGGAGATTCCAGGGTGACAAAGAACTCTTAACATGGGAACAGGATAGTCCAGGAGTACAGGCACCAAAGTCAATACAAGAGCAGGCTAGCCCAGGAGTGCAGACCATCGAAATCCCAGCTCCTGGAGGAGCAGTGGGATATGGGTCAGGAGGGTGGTTTTAATAGGATTCCTACATAGAGTGAGGGAGGCACAAAAATGCCCCTATTTTGATGAGTTCCCCTTACTTTCTTAAGTTGATTACTAACCTTTGATCTCAATGGTTTGGAGATGTTCCAATTTGCCATATATATTTAGTTCTTAACTTTTAGAGCCTCGTCATTGTTCACTGTCCCGTTGATAGTGTTTTTGTGATCTTTCCAGGAGAGTGCAATGTGCCAAGGCTTAGGGGAGGGGAGGGAGGGGGAGAGAACACATGCATAAATATATATACATACATGCATACATATGAGAGACAGTATTTTAGGAATCATTTTTTTTAGACTATCATAAAATACAATCGGAATCAGTAGCAGTAGCCTGTTAATCCCAAGGAAAGGGAGTGGCAGAGATGGACAGCACTGGAAAAGGTTTATTTTCATGGGAGTCTTCTGGCAGAGCTGGGTACACCTCACAGTGAAAGGCACATTGGAGTTGGGTTCAGAATGCAGTGTCTGTGACATCAAAAAGAATAGTCTGCCCTTAAGATGAAAATAGCTAATATCACTTCCCAGTATCTACAGAGACTTTTATCAAAAGAGGGTTCAAGTAAAGGTTTGCATGTAATTTAGAGCCGTTGGCGCTCAGTGCTCTAGTTGGAACATCCTTCTAAGTCACTGCGATGATATCTTCTGTGACAGGCTGGGTACATTTTACCAGGGAGGTGTTGCCCAGTGAGAGTATTATGATGATATTCCTGTGACTACACCCTCCACAGTTATTAAGTACAGTGGAATGTGTTTTTCCTCAGTGGATTTGGTTAGGTATAGTGACATTGTCAGAATGCTTTTTGCAAGCCAGGGCAGTAGTAGTGCACACCTTTAATCCCAGCACTACGAAGGCAGAGGCAGGTGGATCTCTGTGAGTTCGAGGCCAGCCTGCTCTAAAGAGCTAGTCCCAGGACAGCCAGGGCTACACAGAGAAACCCTGTCTTGAAAAAAACAAAACAGTTGGTGGTGGTGGTGGTGGTGCACACTGGTAGGATTTGCTGAGAAAACAAAACAAACAAAACAGAATGCTTTTGCCAGCATAGTTTTTAAATTTCCAGCAAGATTATTTCCAGTGTTGCTCTCCCACAGTGCTAAGGAAGGAATGTGTGGTGTCCATCCTTGAGAGTGCTTGTAAACAAAGTTGATCTTAGTTGTTTTCTTGTCGGTGTGGGTGCCTGAGTAGGATGGGGAAGAGTAGCAAGGGCAAACAAGCTCCGAGAGAGCCTTGCCGCCTTCTGACTCCTCAGTTAGGGCTGGGAGCAGCAGTTGCTGATGGACCCTGGTGGTCTCTCTTTGAAGGACCAGGCCACTGATTTTTGAAGGTTGAAGTTGATCAGTCAGTGGCAATATAATCACAGATGTGTGATTTTAGGTGACTTTTGTTGCTGACATTTCTTTAGTTAAAACACTGAGGTGCAAGCACTTAATTGGAACTGTAGGCTGTATTGGTGATCGAGGAATTTAGTTTTTAATCTTTAAAGTGCATCTTAAAGTTTTTTAAAGAAAAATTGTTCTTTTTAAGATTTGACTAATGTGACAAAGATACAAATCATTTATTTTACTACCTATAAACTGTTTCAGCCCACTGAAGAAAAGCTATGCTAATTTATATAGCTTTGACATTTTATAATTTTCATGATTTTTAGATAAAGGATTTTATATTTAAAACTTTAATAGTCTAGTCTGAGTTCATTTATCTTTAATTTTTGAAACGGGTAGAGTAATTCATAACAGTAATTTTATTCCTGTAATGTAATATTCACTTCAGTTCATTTGTGCATTAAAATTCCTTTAAGACCGTTATTAATGATTTATATAATGAAATGTCATATTAATCACAGAAGTTTTCACATTTTATTATTCTCTTCCATGTTAATACTATCTTTATGATCTCTATTAATGTTTTATATCCTCTAATTTCAATTATAAATCAAGAATATTTTCATGTTTTTGTTGGTATTTGCTTTTCAGGGGTGCCACCTTTAAAATTTTATGACTTTCTCCCTCCATCTGCAATGTAAAACATCTTTATTCATATAAAGGTAGTTAATTATGTCTTTGTTTATAGTAAACTTTCATTGACAAACTTATAGTTATAATATTTCTTTTCAAGCTCAAAGATTAGAACGACTCCGAAAAGAGAGACAAAACCAGATCAAATGCAAAAATGTTCAGTGGAAAGAAAGAAACTCTAAGCAATCAGGTAAATGGAAATAATTTTCATTTATGATTTGGGATTTGTATATTTAGTTTATATCATTATATATGGACTTAAAAAAATATCTGTCCTTCTAAGTCCTTTGGGTGATACCATTTGTGTTTGACCTTGGAGCTCAATGTGCAGTGTACGTTGGCCCTGTGGGTTTGGGCCCTCTTTTCACACTGGTTTACAGGGTCAGTTTGGGTAGAAGGCATTTCCTAAAACCACTACTCTGGTGCCTTCTTCGGGGCCAAGGATAGTACATACTTTTGCAAATCAGTATTTAAGTTATAGATTCATTTGTACAGTTCTATTTATTTCTTTATTGTTTGTGTGTGCACACCCATGCACACATGTCACCCTGCATGTGTGGAATCAGAGGTCAGCTTGAAGGAACCAGTTTTCTCCTACATAAAGGTTCAGGGGAATGGACATGGGTTCTTCAGCATGGCAGCCAGAACCTATACCAGTTGAGCTGTCTTGCCAGCCTCATTTATATAGTCCTAATCTAGACTTTTCCCACGTCAGTGACCACAACACCCTTTTTTGTGTATATATGCTGACTCTTTCAGCTTGAAATCCATTCTGTTGGTGGTATTGTTAGCATTGAGGTTTTGTGTTCATATACTATATGAATACATAGGCTGGCCATTTTACATATTTTCAATGCTTTATTTTCAGCAAGAAGAAAAATATTTTAAATTCATTACTATGGAGATGGCCCAGTCAGGAAAGTGCAATGGCAGGCCTGAACTTCCAGTGCTGAGAATGCAGTGGCCTCTGCATGAGACACACACACACACACACACACACACACACACACACACACACACACACACAGTCTTAAAGTAGTCTTAAAACAGTTTACACTGATTAGATCATTTTCCAAGACTTCTCTTTGTTTTTTTCTTTAAAAGAAATGTCCTCTTTGTTCTCCCAATACCTCCTTGGCAGGTGATGGATGCCTCATAAATCTTTGTTGACTGTCTCCATTGCTGCCCAATAATTCTGAGGCTGGCAATGGTAATGGTTGCTACGTGACTAGCAGGGCTTCCTAGTGTGTGCTCGGCACTTCCTGTTCTTCACCCTATGCAAAAGTGGAGGTGTTGGTGCTTATGGTTGCAGGTGAGACAGGCCAGGGAGACCGGGTTAACTTAGCACAGTCCCACAGCTGGGAGGGAGAAGTTTCCCATCCAGCGTGGTCTTCTTGATGAAGCACACTGCACTTGCTTGTTTCTTCTGCAGTGCTGTCATTAGATCCAGTGTCTCAGTGACTTCCTCAAAATGATGCCTGTTAGAACCAGAAATCCCATTGACATTCTGAGACAGCAGGACAGACCTGCCATCCTAGCACTCAGGAGCCTGAGTAGAAGAATCTCAAGTTTAGAGCCTGCCTGGGCTACCATTCGAGACAGGGTTTCTCTGTGTAGTTTTGGTGACTGTCCTGGATCTCACTCTGTAGACCAGGCTGGCCTCAAACTCAAAGATCTACCTGCCTCTGCTTCCCAAGTGCTGGGATTAAAGGCGTGTGCCACCACCGCCTGGCCTCATATTGACTTCTTATAGTTCTCAGTTGTTTTTTCTTAATGTGTGTCATGTTCATGTGTGTTTTCATGTATGTGGGTGCATGTGTGTGTATGGACTAGAGATTGACGTTGGGTACCTTCCTCAGTCACTCTCTATCTTATATGTGGAAGCAGGTCTCTTGTCGAACCCAGAGCTTGCTCTTTTGACTCCTGTCTACTTCTGCCATGACATGCTGGTATTAGAAGCATTTACGTGGATTCTAGGAATCCAGACTTTGGGCCTTGCATTTGCTTGGTAAGCACTTGATCTGCTGAACCATGTCCCTATCCCTGGCTTTGCTTTTGATACTTTAAAGATCTGACGGGGCTGCCTCTGTTGCACCTCTTTCCGTTATATTTAACATGGCCTGAAAACACTTGAATCCTTCATCTGGTTTGTTTTGAAATTCCTGTGTTTCTCAGTGCAGTTGCTGTGAATCTCCTCTTAATGACAACAAGAGATGGTTTAAGCTCTGTTTCTTGGGCTGCCCTTTATTTGCTTTCTTCACTTTCAAATTCCCCCCCCCTTCACTTTCAAATTTTAAATATATAAATAAAATATAACATGAATCAAGCACCTGTGCTGTCTGCAGCATTCCATTTCAAACTGGAGAGTGGTCTTCAGCTGGAGTGCTCTTCTCCAGCTTGTTCCACCACCTTCACTCTGTTGAGAATTTCACAGAGTATGCTGGAGAAAAGGATTGCCCCCAGCTTTCATTTGCAATCATTCAATTCATTGTGTATTTACACTTGCCTCCCTAAATTTCCTCCTCCTCTTTTCTGTCTCCTACATTTCAGGAACTGACTCTGTGATCATATCTCTGGAGCAGGTCGTTAATGTCTGTTTATACTTGGAGATGTTGGCCTGCAGTCTACCTGCTTCATGGCTCTTCTAAGAGTGTGAATCATGAATGTGCCACATCAGTGCACAGAATAATGTCCTTGAAGGTTTCTATAGGTGGGGCCTGTCATCTCCGCTGAGCACTCTGTTATCCTTAAGCTTGCTAGAAGAGTGGAGTTAGGAGTTCACTAAGCATATGCCTGGAAAAGTGAACAGCACTCTTTTATTTTTAAAATTATGTCTGTGTGCGCATATACCTATGCTCAGGGGACCACAGGAGTCAGAACCACCTGGAACTGAGGTTAAAGGTGGTTGTGAGCTACCTGACTGGTGTGCTGGGAATCAAACCCAGGTCCTCTGTAAGAGCAGCATATGCTCTTAACTGCAAAACCATCTCTGCAGCCCCTGGCCCTTTGCTTTTACACATCTTTCAAACATATGATCTCTCCTGGGGACAAATGTTATATTGAAATTTTTTTGATCGTCCTGGGGAATTTGGGGTCAGCACCATTTATTCTTTTTTATCTACTGCTTCTATTTTGTCAAAATTCTTTCATCTGTCTTTTATGTTGTTTCTACCTTTTATTGCCACAATTTAGTTTCACCTCTTATAGAAGGTATTCTAAAATATAGGGCAGGTGAGGTCACTCAGGATGTAAATGTAGATGGAGAAAGAGGTCAAAGCCAAGCTCTGGAGAATTTCAGTGACCCAGATAACCACGGGAGAATCCACAAGGTGGCCTGTGAGAAACTAAAAGCCAGATGAGGTAGAGTCCTAGGTGAGAACAGTGCAAAGGCTGCAGGAGGTCTGAGGGATGATTCAGCTTGAGCTAGAGCAGGAGAAAGGAGTTTCTGGGTTATGGGTTTTTTTTTTTTGTAATTTCCATGAGAGTTAATTTGGTTGAGGTGTGTTTGAGTGACTGGGATTGAGTGATGAGAAGGACGGGATGGCAAGGATGTAGGCAGTGGTTCTCAGGAGTGGGGAAATGGGCCAGTTACTAGGAAGAAGGGTTTAATGAGCAGTACTGTGTGTGTTGCTGGGCCTGACTGAAAGTGGAAGAATGAATGAATGGAGGAGTTCTCTGGCTTGGCAAAAGGGGCATGAGTTTTGTGTACAAGGGAAGAACAGGCTGAGAAAGAGGTTCTTCCATGGTTTGAGAAACAAAGACAGAAAGATGTGCAGGTGAGAACTTGTTTCCTTTTCCCCGTGACACAGAGAGCTAGAGAGGAGGCGTTGTCAGGCTAAAGTGAAGATTAGTCTGAATGGAAAAAGCTAGTACATCATCACGTCACACACAACCCTATTGGAAACATGTTCAGTAAGTTACTCCTGCCTGCTCTGCCTGTTTCTCTGTGCAGCCAATAGGAATCTGTCTCTTCAGCTCAAGAGGACAGAGCACATAGCACTGTTAATAAAGGACCATTCCTTTCTCAAGTATGGCTATAAAACTTTTATAGAATACATGTAGCAAGTTAGTTGTAACATTGAAAATACCACCCAAGTCTTTTTGCAATACAAGTTCTTTAGATGTGTGTTTGATAATAGTCTTAGTCACTGGTGTGACTTGCTGTGAAGAGACACCATGACCAAGGCAACCTCGTATACAAGAAATTATTTACGTGGAGACTTGCTTATAGTTTCAGAGGGTTAGTCCATGATCGTTGCGGCAGCAAACAGACAGGCATGGTGCTGGAGCAGTAGCTGAGAGCTTTATATGCCAAACCAAGCAGTAGGCAGAGCCGGGAAGGGGAAAGACAGGGAGGAAGGGATGGATGGACAGACCAACACTGGGAATGGTGTGGGCTTTTAAAACCTCAAAGCCCAGCCCCAGTGACACACCTCCTTCCACAAGGCCACATCTCCTAATCCTCTCCAAACAGTTTCACTAACAGGGACCAAGCATTCACACATAGGAGCTAATGGGGACTGTTCTCATTTAGACCACCACACATAGGTTAAATGTGTTTGTATGCCCACAATCCAGATTTAGGCATCATATGTTTAAAGAGTTTGATCTTCTGACACTGATCCCACTCCCAGTTCTGCTTTCCATGGTTTTAGTTACCTGTGGTCAACCTTAGTCTTTGACAATTTTAAGTGGGAAGATTTAGAAGTAAGCAATTTGTCAATTTAAATAACCTATTACAGGATGTTTTTATGATTTTTAAAAATTACTAATAATTTTTTACTGTTACTGTTTTATACACTTAACCATTTGAGATACATTCACAGAATTATGTCTGGCAGTTTTGTTGTTGAGAGGATAATCATAGGAAGTGCCAGCACAAGCTAAGATGGTCATGCAATTTTATGGAAACAGTGCCATACATTTAGCCCATGTTTGGTTGGAAGTGGCAGTGTGAGTGTATTTGCAGGGATTGGTACTCTGGGGCTTTGGAACCTGTCCCCTGTGGAGGGGGCACTTTGCCATCTGACTCATGCACTAGCTCTGTAGAGATTCATTGGATAAATTTACTTCACCAGCCTGTTGGTAAGCTGATGTAAAAAGTTGTAAAGTGACGATTGGAGAATTCTGTTGATTTCTCTTTATTGAATTTGACATTGTTGAAGAGTTGAATGGGGTTTACCTGTTGATTGCAGATTTAAAAATCTGAGATGGACTTATATAAAAGTTTTAAGTGTTAACAGTTTCTAGTATTCATGAAATGGGAAAGTATGATTGTAGGCGGCTATTTCTTTGACAGCCAGCTCACAAATAATGACACAGAGACTTGTTATTAATTATGAAAGCTTGGCCTTTACCTTAGGCTGGTTTCAACTAGCTCTTATAACTTAAATTAACCCGTTTATATTCATCTACATTCTGTCATGTGGCATTACCTCTGTTTTATCTTGCACCCCCTGTTTCCTCCCTGTTTGGCTGGTGACATCACCCCCCTAGATTCTTCTTCCTCTTCTTTCTCTCCCTGTAATTCCTGTCTGTACCTCCTGCCTAGCTAGTGCCTATTCAGATTTTTATTACAGCAATCACAGCAACACATTTTCAGTGTACAAATATCCAATAACATTTCCCCTTTTCTGTCTAAGTGAAAAGGAAAGGTTTTATCACTAACATAGTAAAACTATATACAATAAGAATAATTATCAGGTAAAAAATACATTTACAATGTTTGATCCATATGTATTTGGCAAATTCAGAAAAAGTACTGTATTATCTATCCTATCCTAGTGAGTCCAGAGTTTTACACCTAAACCACTTTCTGTCATAACTTGTATTACCATCATGAACATGTCTTTTTAGACTTTAAAACATCTTCTTAGATAAACAGCTTAAGCTTTTATGTTTCTCAACTTTAAAAACTTTACATCTTTTATGTAAGTTTATTTTCTGAATTTGGTAACAAGGAAAACTGTAACTATAACTATCTCATCTTCCAATTCCATCAGAGACCTGAGAAGGATATAATATTACCTGAGTAAAGAAGTACAAAGCAAACAACTTCAAAAACTATAGAAACAACAGACATCTGGCTGCTAGGACAGTCATCCAAGGTTTCTCTGTAACATTGGGCATCCATCTTCAGCCTACAGGCCTAGCATATCTGATAGACTTTTCTGTGAAGCAGGTATTTTGAAGGACTGTCCTACCTTGTCTTGGCAAATTTCATCAGTCGCTTTTGTGTCCTGCTTGTCCAGTTTGGACAGCATACTGTCAGCAGTTGAGGCAAGGGTAGTTTCTTGCCCAGTGGCTAACTTTGACACAATAAAAGCAAACTCCATACAGAGGTTCTTCATTGACCATCATCCTTTTTTGAAGTAAATTGGTGCTGCCAGGAGCAGATGTGTTTTACTGTCATGAAAAGCCTTATGTGATTAAAACATTTTAAATGACATATTCTGTAGGTCTTTGAAGTGTTTGAAGACCATCTATCTAAAATATATTTCTGTATGACCTTGGAAACATAATCTAACATGACTGCAAGTTTGATTCTTATAGATAACTATTAACCTGCATTTTTTAATTATCCTAAGTGGTTTATAATAATAACTTTAAGGACTAGAACTTTATGTTACAGTTTTAAATGAATGCATATGCATATGCACAAGGTCTTAAACAAGATTAGAAACATATACGCTGTAACAAAAATAACCTTACATTTGTATCTATATACAAAATGTATACCAGTGTAAAATATTTGAGACTCGTGGTTATTCAAAAGTAGACTCAACAATCCACCCTTTTGTCCCATATTCTGTATCTCTACTTTTTCCTTCCAGAAAGAGATCCCTGAATCTAATCTTTGTTCAATTTTTTTTCCTGGCCATTGCCAATAAGAACTTGTAACCAACCCCTCTAAATGGTGACAAACATCCATAACCCACTGAATGACCAAAAACTACCCACCCCACCTCTTGAGAATGTGGATGTCGTGTCCTCTAGACTGCTTCCTGTTGTCGGGGGGGGGTGTGTGTGACAGCATCTTTAGGGGGTCCCTGAGAAAACTGAGATAATGGTCAAGTCCTGGGAGAGCTAGCTGTTGTCCATTCTTGGTGTGATGGGAAAGTTCAAGGCTTATCTAAAGTCCTGGCTGGGTAGTCTGTGAGGCTGGACCATCTCAGTTAGCAGCTTTGAAGTTCTGGATATAGAATTTTGAGGAAACTGCAACAGAGGCATTTTGAGAAGCTAGATCACCTGGGCTGTTTGTCTTTATTGATGTCTTGTTTTGAAAACACATAAACTTTTAAAGGTAACATTTATATCTGTATTAATAGAAGTATGGAATCTGCAGTGTGTACAAGTCAGTCAAAGGTGATTTTTTTGCTTTATGTTTGACAGGTAAAAGACATCTGTCAACTTTGTAAGTCCATTAGGACTGTATTACCAAACCTCTATCCATGCTATATGAAAGCATGACATGTAATAATAAGTCATAAGGACTCTGTAGCCAGCAAGATTTATCATGTTTCATCTGGTCTCAGAGCTGTTCCCATGGTGTATGAATCAGAATATTCATGATAGTCCTGTAGTCTTTCTTGGTTTCTTTTTTCATGTCTGTAGTCAAGATTTTCAGGAGATTTCCCCCAATCAAGTTTGATCTTCATTAATTTTGAAGAGAGCCATAACTTTTTGTTTCCTGTGGAAACAAAGGCATAACCTCTCTCCCAACACAACATAGTTTTTGACTTCCATTCTGAAGTGAAGACATTTTTAAAATACATATGTTGGTTTAATTTAGTTTACACAATCCAGTGTCTCTCAGCAGCTATTCTTTTTTGTTTATTAGCATTTAAGAAATTCAACGTCAATAAAGCACCATACAGGATCTAGATAACCCCGTGTATTTCCCATCTTTATGTGGCTTTTCCTTTTTATATTGCTTTACCTTCTCTTTAAAGACTTTCTATTATTTTTTTTAAATACCTTATTTATTTTATGTACATTGGTGTTTTAGTAGCCCTAGGGCTGGAGTTACAGACAATTGTAAGCTGCCATGTGGGTGCTGGGGAATTGAACCCAGGTCCTCTGGAAGAACAGTCAGTGCTCTTAATCGCTGAGTCATCTCTACAGCCCCATCAATTATTTTTAAATTATTTATTTTTCTATGACTGTCTATAACCATTTTCTTTCCTTTCTTTAGCATCTAAGCACATTTTTAAGCATACTATATCTGTTCAGAGTTTTTTTTGGTCCGGACCCGATTTTCTGTGCCTGTACAGCATTCTCGGACCGCATGAGCCAAACTTTAAACTGCCAAGTGTAGCAGGCTTTTTTTGGATCACCAGGCCCCAAATCATGACATAGAGACTAATTGTTAATTATGAATGCTCAGCCTTGGCTTAGGCTTGTCCCACTAGTTCTTATGTTTCTTTTCATCTACATGCTGTCCTGTGGCTTGTGGGCTTTTATCTCTCCTCTTGCATGTCCTACTTCCTCTGCACCTAGCTGGTTACCCCACCTTTCTTCTTCCGAGACCTCTCTGGCCTAGTCCCACCTAACCGCCTAGATAGTCCTGCCTAGCTATTGCCATTCTGCTCTTTATTAAGCCAGTCACAGTGACACATCTCCACACAGTGTAGGAAATACTCCACAACAGCTGCGTGGCAGCGAGGCCCTCCACATTCATGGCTCCGTTGAGCACACGGCCTGGCAGCTGGCTTTGCCCCCTTCTTGTTGGTGAGAGTGGAATCTCATGCCTGCAGGCCCAGCCTAGAGCCAGTCTGTGTGCCCCACCTCTGGGAAGTTTCTGGTCCATGCTGTGGTAGATGTTTCAGAGTAGGCACCACTGAGTAGTGCACTGGCACTGCTCATAAACCACATTCAAGTGTTTGGTAGCAGGGCCTCTTCAAAGAGCTGCTTTCTCAGACCCTGTGTGGATTCACATGCCTCCAGTAGGCAATATTTCTTTTGGCTGCCAGCTTACAAATAATGACACAGAGCCTTCTTACTAATTATGAAAGCTTAGACTTGTCCCACTAGCTCTTATAACTTAACCCATTTATATTAACCTATGTTCTATCATGTGGCGTTACCTCTCTTTGATCTTGCACCTCCTGTTTTCTCTCTGTCTGGCGACTCTGCCCTCCTAGATTTCTCCTCCTCCTCTTCCTTCTGTCCCCGGAAGTCCCGCCTACACCTCCTGCCTAGCTGTTGCCCATTCAGCTTCTTATTACATCAATCACAGCAATACACCTTCACACAGTGTACAAATATCCCACAACATATCCCCATGTACTTGCCATATACTTACCACCTTGGTGGATGTTCAGGTGAATTTAGAGCGCTAAATGATCTTTGTGAAGATGTGTAACGGTCTTGATTCAGTGATGAAATAGCTGAAGATTCTGATTTGATTTGATTTAATTTGAATCCGTTCAATCACTATTCACTAATTTATGCAGCAAGTTTTTATTGAGTATGTGATGTGTTCATTTGTGTCTCCATTGGTGTAGATCCCAGCCTTGTGGTTTAACTGGTTGCATGAGTTAGTCCTAACAAGAATATTCCAAGCCGGGCAGCGGTGGCACACGCCTTTAATCCCAGCACTTGGGAGACAGAGCCAGGCAGATCTCTGTGTTCGAGGCCAGCCTGGTCTACAGAGTGAGTTCCAGGACAGGCACCAAAACTACACAGAGAAACCTTGTCTCAAAAAACCAAAAAAAAAAAAAAAATAAAAAATAAAAAAAAAAGAATATTCCAAGATAGTTTTCATGTCTTTTCATATTGACGGAATTGGCAGTACTACAACCCTGTTCACAGGCTTGTTACAAAGATTTAATAAGCTGTGTTGGCATGCATAATGAATGCTAATTCTTTGTTCCTCTTTTTTTTTGTCTTTGTTTTATGCTGGGTATCATTGGAAAGTGGGAATGGACCTTGACCTTAAAGATCTAGAATTCTAAAATCATATAGCAGTAGGTCACAAGAGAGCTCTCTGAGGTTTTCTAGGGTGACACACCCATCAAGGTAGAGTGTCGTGCCTCGTGTCATAGAGCAGCGGCTGCTGCTGAAGCCTGGTGCTGCAGCTCTGAGCACTCTTCTTGGAATGACTCTTCCTCTGCAGTGACTCTTCCTTCCACAGTCCAGGTCTGCACGGCTCTCTGTGCACGCTGCCCTGCTGTGCACAGACCCTCCAGTGTGTGTGAGGGGGTGGTTCTGTTCCTCCACATGTCCTCCTTAGGATCCAGAGGAAGGCTTGAAGAAAAGTGGACAAACTGTTCTGTACATAGTGACAAAGTTTTTTTTTTTATCCTTTTCTATCTCAGCCCAGGAGTTAAAGTCACTGTTTGAAAAAAAATCCCTCAAAGAGAAGCCTCCAAGTTCGGGCAAGCAGTCCATATTGTCTGTACGCCTGGAGCAGTGCCCTCTGCAGCTGAATAACCCCTTTAATGAGTATTCCAAGTTTGATGGCAAGGTAAGTGAAAATAAGGAGACTGTGTCCTTTACCTGAGACAGAGGGGGCTTGTCGTTGGTATCACCATCATCATCATCATCATCATCATTCATTATTATTAGATTTAGATTTTAAAATTGCCTCAGTAGTGTAGAACACCATATTTCCCAAGACCATAGATAAAAAAGGTAAGAAGGTGGGTTCATTGTTTCCCTAGTGGTATTTAGGAGAACTAATACAAAAGCCTGTGCACTCTCTCCTTCCTTCCCTGTACTTATAGTCCAGGACTGCTTTAATTCTTCTAGACACATATTTTTGCACAAGTGTGCACACACACACACACACACACTAAGCTGAGTGTGATGGTACACACCTACAATCCTAACACTCAATGTGCCAGAGCAGAAGGATGTTGAGTTTGAAGCCAGCCTGAGCTACATAGCAAGAACTTGTCTCCCAAACCCAATAAAAAAAAATCTCTCTCTCTCTCTCTCTCTAATGTATATAATCTATGCACACATATATGAGTATATATGGGTAGAAGTCTCTCTAATGTATATAATCTATGTATACGTATATGAGTATATATGGGTAGAAGTCTCTAATGTATATAATCTATGCACACATATATGAGTATATATGGGTAGAAGTCTCTCTAATGTATATAATCTATGTATACGTATATGAGTATATATGGGTAGAAGCAAAGGGAAGGCTGTATGTCCCTATTTATTTACCTGTTTCATCACCTTGTACTTGAGTTTGAGGTGAGTGGACAGTTGTGTTGGGAAAGACTTAGAAGTGGCTCTGGGAGGTGGTATACATTGTCCTGTCTGCTGCCCACAACTGTAGAAATTGTGAGGTCCTTCCCTGCAGATTTCCAGGTCATGCATTTTGGTCTTGCACTGTTGGAGGGTCTTATTGGATACTGCCAGGATGGGTGACTTTTATTTTTCCTGTTTGTAGTAACAGTTTGCTTTTATAAAAGTATATTTATTTTCTCTCTAGAAAAATGGCCACTGTTTCAGGAGGAGCCTGGTGCTGTTATGAGCCTCAGTTCTGAGCTGAGCAGGGCCCTTTCTAGGAGACAGTTGATTTTTTAATTTATTGCCACTGTGTTTGCTGCCTGGCAGTGGTGTGGGGGTGCTGAGTGATAACTTGCTGCCTCGAGGGTCATATGCAATTTATCTTATTTCAACACTGTTGCAATTAATAAATGGCAGTGCTGTGCTCATGTTTGCATTTTTCTTCCTCACACACTAGTTCCGTCAGTTATCATCTATGAGCAAAGAGATCTTTCTCTCTGGAAACAGCTTATCTCAGACCTTGCTTCTGGTTTCCATAGGTGGAAGTCAGCAAGTGGCCATTGGCAGTAAGGCTGTTATATCAGTGAGGGTGGAGAAAAGGATCTAGGACCACATTAGTAACCTACAGGTCCTCAGATGCTCACGAGCTCCCCCAGAAACACCCCAAAGCACTGTCAGTCACTTCCAGGAGTCCATTGCTCTCCACTTCTCTTTAGTCAGCCCATGCTATGCAGTCCTGTGGAATGTAGGGAAAGGAAGGAAGGCTCCCCAGGACCCTGGGATGTCTCCAGCTGCACTGTAGCGGGTTTGTTTAGACGGGTGAGAAGCTATCCTGAGTTGGGACATGGCTGGAATTTACCTGCTTCTGTAGCTGATACAGTCTCATTGTTTGTTGATAAAGTCGATAGAATAATATGTGATTCCATGCCAACAAACTAGCACAGACTATGAAAAAATAAGACTTTCTAGGATTTCCCTTTTACTATTTGCTTGGGTGTGGACTTGTCTGAGAGTTGTGAACATTGCTTGGTCCGTGTAGCTAAAACCCAGGGAGACAGCAAAAACAACAAAAAGCCATTTCTTCAGCCCCACCAGCATGTTTGTTAGATGTGCTTACATTGAAGTTCCCGTGCTTTGGCTTCGTGAACCTTTGGGTAATCTGTAGAGAGTGAGCATTGATTAAGAAGGATTTATCCATCGATAAGTCTATCTCACAATGCCTGCTATTTTATTATTACCCCATATAATACGATGCTAAAATACAATTAAACCCTTGTTCTCATCTATTATTTAATATTGATGCATTTGGCAGATATGTAATGAAAGTGGCTAATATTTGAAGGATATTGTACTGTACATATTAAATCAGTCTTTATCTTTGTGAAAGGCATCAATATGATAGTCAATGGCATCTCAGTGATTAATAGAGAATTATACTTGAGTCAAGCCTTTTTGTAACCTAGAAATTAAAATGACTATTCAAATAACACCTCAAATGATCAAATTAGCATTTCGTGATTGCATAATAATGGGATTGTAGTAGTGCTAACAGTGCCATGGCTGCCTCCAGAGTTGAGATTGTGTCAACCCCGGGATAATAAAGCCTTTCTGTACCAGTCGACTTTAATCATTTCCAGATTGATTCTTCCTCTAAATCATCTGACAATCAGTTCTAAATTTTTGTTACTGTTGTAACTTAAAATTATTTTATTTTTATTCAGCTCATATTTAAGAATTGAAATGAGTATTCTGTCTTAATGATTCATCATCTTGTTATTGGGACTACATGTTTCGCCTCAAATGTAAGGGTTTTCCATGTATTTAATATATGTAATGTATCTACATGTATATAAGTATATATGTATTTGCAAAGAATTTTTTAAGCCACGAAAACATATACAGTGTTTTTGGTTTTGTTTTTTTTTCTCCCTTTTTCCAAATATTCATGATGCTCTCCTTGGGAATAGTGCTTGCCTTATTTACATAATTAACTGAGTTGCTTAGGTCTCTTGGGCAAATGGTACATAATTGGGGAGAGAAGGGGACAGGAAGAGTTTGGGGTCTAATTAAATATGCTAAAAAACTACTTAATTATGTATTTCCTCGAGAGACTAGTGGCTCTGCAGCCCTCCTTAAAATGTACTGTGTTGACTTGGAAGAAAGGATTTGTTCTGGGTATGGAATGGTGGTCTCAGGGTAGTCATGCAAGCATAGCTAGCGTCTTTAACAGAGTTGCAGACTTGGGTTGTTGCTTTTAGTGAGTTGAAGGGTGAGCATCTCTTCGAATTTTTTCCTAAATTAAAGTATTTTCAAGTAATTTTTGGTTCCTGTAGTTGGCTAATAATTTATAAAAAAATATTTTGGCGGTTAATATATTTTTAAAGCATGGAATTGGGAGGTCTGTACTTGGTTTGAATTTTTGATGATTTGGAGGGAGAGACATGCCAGGCTTTGAGTGTTTATATTATGTCTTTGGCAAATAGATGATGCTGTCTAACTTGGATCCTGAGCATTTGAAGGAAGTTCAAGGCAGACTTGGAGGAGCTGTGGGTGATGTTTTGTCTGAAGAGGCCCAATCCAGCTCAGCATCTGCAGGAAGCCTTTTTTGTTTGTTGGTGGGAGGAGGGTTGCTTCCTGAGGATGGTTTCTGGGCCTCCTGTGTGCCAGACAGACACTCTGCTGCTGAGCCCCAGCCCCAGCCACTCTTAGAGACCGCCTCTGAGAAAGCTTTCTCAGAAAGCACAGCACAGCCTCTGCTGTAGGCGGAGATCAGAAACTCTCTGCTCCAGTTCTGATTTTACTGTGTGGAGAAATGGACTGTGCTTTCAGATGCTTGAAGACGATGAGAGTGGGTTCTTCCAGGGGAGGGAAGGCACTGAGTCATGCCTCCCCATGGTGTTAGAGATTGACCCAGTGTCTCTTACACTGTGTGCTAAGCAAATGGTCAACCACTGGTCTGCATCCCTAGCTCCAACTTGATGTTTAAAGAAGTGGATCTAAGGCAGGTGTGGTGGTACACCCCTTTAATCCCAGCACTCAGGAGGCAGAGGCAGGGGGATACTCACTCTGACAGTTCTGAGTAGGGGTTCAGGTGGTGCTTTAGGCTTAGGAAGAGCAAACAATTATTTATTTACATATTCATTTACTTATTATTGGAAGGTAATTACTACTAAAAATCAGTCAGAAAGATAGTTGGGCATTAGTAATTGCTTGGCAGTTGTAATAAAACACTAGGTTTCCTACCTACTGTGACATAGCTAAATACTATTCCCCAAACGTGAGGTGGGTGTTTGCCTTGACAAGGGCTTGAAGAAGCAAAAGAGGTCTGGTTCCTACCAACAGCTGTTACTTTGTGTTAACTTGTTAGAAAGTAGCCACTCCTCTAGTAGAAACTGCAGAGAGCTTGGGGGAGGGGATAATTCACGAGTGCTAATTGCTTGGCTGTTAATTTTCATAAGTGTTGATAGAAGCAGTTCCTTAAATTAAACTTTGTTTAAAATGTATCAGGGGAAATATTCCACAATGTCGAGCCTGAAGTGAAAATTAATATGAATGCCGTGGCAATTAACACATACTGGTTAATAGCTTTTAGCAGCATTTTGGGATGATAGTCCTTAAATACATTTTTGCATGCTGCTCTTGTTTCAGCATTGTTCTAGTCGGATGTCTGGATAATTATGAACAAATGTTTCCTACAATCATTGGCATTAAATAGCTCTCTTCAAAGAAAGTCACTTGAAACTTTTACAGAAAAGAATGATGTCATAAAGAAATGTTATACACTTAGAAAAGTTCAATGAATTGAAACCATGGTTTTTAAAAAGCAGTTGGACTGGACAGATGCCTTAGTGGTTAGTGATTAAGAACACAGCTGCTACAGGGCGACGGTGGCGCACGCCTTTATACATGCCTCCCAGCACTCGGGAGGCAGAGGCAGGCGGATCTCTGTGAGTTCAAGGCCAGCCTGGTCTACAGAGTGAGTTCCAGGACAGCTAGGGCTGTTATATAGAGAAACCTTGCCTCAGAAAACCAAAAAAAGAAAAAAAAAAAAAAAAAGCACTGGCTGCTCTTGCAGAGGACCTGAGGGGCCAGTTTCCATTCTTAGTGCCCATAGGGAGCTAACAACCACCTCTAACTCCAGTTTTAGTGGTGCACAGCTATAAATTCATGCAAAGCATCCATATACATAAGATAAAAATAAATAGTAAGAACAAAAACAGCCATAGAATGAAGTGCTCCTCATTCTGAACTTGGAAAACTTGCTATTATCATGGGAATAAGCCCTTCTAATATATTAAGCTACTTTAGCTTCATAATATTTTCTAAAGTCATGATAGTTTAGGTGTTTAGTGTTGGCTGTCCTTTTCTCCAACAATGTCTTTGTATTAAGAGCTTTCTGTCCTTCCTCTTCCTCTATCTGTCCAAAGTAGCATGCCCACCCTCCCTCTCCCCCCCCAGGGAAACAGTGGCTGAGAATGAAGTTGACTGAATTGTTAGCCTCTTCTCACCCTCCCCCTGCATCTCCTTTAATAATGGTTCTCCTGAGGGTCACAGTAAGTTTCCAGTAAGAGACAAATGTGGGGTGACTTGGGAGGTTTTGTTTAGGAGGTGTCTTGTTCTTTCATTAACCTTATTCTGCTTGCTTACTCACTCTATCTATCTATCTATCTATCTATCTATCTATCTATCTATCTATCTATCTATCTATCTATCTATCTATCTATCATTGAGGCATGGTCTCTTCCTGGCTGTCCTGGAACTTACTACATAGACCAGGCTGGCCTTGAACAGAGATCCACCTGCCTCTGTCTTCTGAGTGCTGGGACTAAAGACATGTTCTATCACACCTGACTTTACATACTATTTTTTTACAAAAAAACAGTGAAGACTAAAGTACCAGCATGACATCAGTGGCTATTCACTTGGCTTATTTCTGTGATTATATTTTGCCAGCCTTCCTTTTCATAGACAGAATTTGTTAGTCCATTCTTAAAACAAAGTGTCAGCTGCTCACTACCTTTCCCACTTAATGGTGTTCTGATAGAACAATCAGCTTAATTAGTCATCTTTTGATGAGATACTTTCCCTTTATCATCCTCCTTCCTCAGCCTCCAAAGTACTGGGGATACAGGCATGAGCCCCCATGCTTGTGTTTATGTTCAGAAAACAAAGTTAATGGTAGACAAAAGTATTGTGAGGATTCAGTGGAGATGTGTGTCTAGCAAAGTGCCTGGTCATGGCCGGTGCTAAGAGATGTCTTAGTTTACTTTCCTTATGCCTTATTGCCACTCACTCACTTTCTGTGGAGAGGTTCTAATATGTAGCAGTCTGGATAGTGGTGAACACATAGTCCTGACTTCTGATCTGATGGGAATATCACACTTGAATCATAGTACAGCCACCAGCAAGGAGATGTATTTCTGTAGGGTTGTCTTAGATAAAGGGCAAAGACGGGTTTGTACAGCTGGTGTGAGGAACTGGTATATGATTGGAACCCCCAAGGTTGAGGCAGCAGGTAATGTAAGGTGAGGTGGCTGAGGCAGGCAGTGGATGACTGAGAGAAGTGTTCTTTTTAACCTAGTACTGAGAAGCCTTGAACAGGTTCAGATGGAGCCATGAGGTAAGCCGATTTGAGGAGGGAGGGGTAGTTTTGTTAAACCCATATGCAAAGCAGGTGTTCTGCCTCTGAGCCTTTTCCCACAGCCCTTCAGATCTGTGTATCCAAATGGTCACTGGGAGTCTGCTGAATAGACTGTACTTGAGCAGGGTCTGTGAGGATAAAGAAACCAATCAAGAAAGGGTTCACCCTGGGCTGAATTGACAATGGAATTGGAGTGGACGAATTCAGATGACATTTAGTATATAAAAATGGTTAGACTTGATGGTTGGTATAGAGAGGTGGAGCTCTATCACTTAAGAAAATATGTTGATAGTAATTCTTGGAGGGTAGTGAACTAAGAAGTCAAGCGTGGGTATGTTTCCGGCCTAACAAGGTTACTGTTGAAGCACTACCGTCTCCTTAATTCATTACCAGGTTAGTAGAGGAAGTCTGGCTGGAATGTATTCTTAGCTTGGAGGTACCAGGGAAAGCCTGGGAAGCGCCCTTACTTGTAGCATTCCCTCTCCACCTTGCTCAGTATGAATTGCAGTCGATATTCTTGTTTCTTAAAGATCTAGGCTCTGACTTACTAATGTGACATACTGATGCCAGCTTCAGATCCCCAGCCAGATCCCCAGCCAGAACAGAATCCAGAGAGCTCAGTCATTGTTCTTTTTGTCCAGGTGTTCTAGTATGAACTGGTTGGCTCAGGTGGCACTTCTTCCTTAGCTTTCTACTGCACACACGAGTTATGTGTTGATTGGCATGTACTGCTGCACTCTGATTAATTGCCATTCTTTACAGTTGTTTCTTTATATTTTGAGATTATGCTATATTCACATCATTTTCCATTTCCTGGTTTTTGTTTTTGTTTTGTTTTGTTTTTTTATTTTGATTTTTTGAGAAAGGGTTTCTCTGTGTAACAGCTCTAGCTATCCTAGAATTCACTCTGTAGCCCAGGCTGGCCTCAAACTCACAGAGATCCACCTGCCTCTGTCCCCCAAGGGCTGGGATTAAAGGTGTGCGCCCCTACCACCAGCTAATTTTCCTTCTTAGTGCTATTCATGTTAACAGAAGTTGAGTTCCAGGGCCAGAAGATATGTGTTAATAGGAACACAGATATGGAGTCACAGACGTGTTAGTTATGACTGTGCTGTTCTTTCTCTGAGGTCTTTACATGCCATTTCTTACCTGAGAGCCTTGGTTTCTTCATGGTTGTAAGAATTGACCTAGAAGGATCTGTAGTTCCATGATGGTGGACAGTAGTGTCATGTAGAGGATTGTAAATGAGAAATCTTAACCTCTTGGGACTCTTGTATGTGCACGTGCTGGTGTGCTGTGGCTCAGGGTTTGTTACCTCGTTTTACAGATGGGGATGAAGGCTGACAGAGGGTACCACATTAGTACATTCAGAGCTGAATAAACTCCCTTTTCTTCAGTCTGGTGTCACAGCTGTATTTTGCTTTTCTTCATCGTTAGGAAGAAGAAAAAACAGTTTATATTTGAAAAATTTCCAAATTGAAAAGCAAGTTTTTTGTTTTTGTTTTTGCTTTTTTGCCAATGAACTAGAAATCACCCTTGGTCTCAGCCCACCTACCTGTCCATTCCAGCAAGTGGCTCACTAAACAACCACCCTGGATTGGTTCTTTTTAAACATTGCATAGCAGCTTTGCCGATGTGGCTAACCTCTGGAGGAACTGAAGGAAATGTAGCCAGTAAGTGAAGGAGCCTTCTCCACCCCTCTAACATGTTACCACTGAGCTACGTCCCCAGCCTAGAAACAGTCTTCACCTTCAGGGCTACACTCATTGCCAGGAACCCTTAGAGTGCACCAGAGTAAGAGAGGAATAGACCCATGAACAGCAAACTGTAGAGTAACATGATGAGCCTGTAGTAGAGACTGGTGTGGAGGATTCTGGGCTCTGAGGACTCAGTGGTGGACGGCAGGCAGAGGTGGCTCTCAATTGTCTGAACTTCTGTTGTGTAATTCTTAGAGAGCAGAGGCTCAGTTTTGATCGCTCTTGTAATGTAGCCCAGGATGGCATTCTCCACACATAAATATGAAAAATTTTAAATGGTGCTGGTAAATTTCAGGTGTCAGTACTCTTTGAGGCCTGCAGCTCCAAGGCAGGGCCCGACCTGAGAGCTGTGTTCTGTTCATAGCTTGCTCCCCTCTGTTATGTTGAAGTTTAACACCTAGATAGAGATACATGTAAGAAAGTAAGTTTAGGGAATTTGCAAAATACACTACTATGCAAGAAAGATTAAATTGATTTGTTATATGTACATTTAGCTACAATTCATTTTAATTGTCTGTATGAAGTTAAAAAGTATTAGTGTCAGATAAAGATTCATCACCAGTGTGTGATTTAAGGCTCGTGCTGGAGAGTGCAGGCATGTGTTCCGGCAGATGTTTGTGTAGGCGCTGTCTTTCCTGACAGCAGTTAAAAAGTATGGTTATAGTAATCAAATTGTGGTGCAGCGACTCTGAGGCTAGGGCCAGATTGAATTAAAATAGATATAAGATTTATGAATAGCAATAGCTGTGATAAAATTTCACTGCCTTCTTCAATAGGAAGGACTTTCCACAGTGGAAAGAAGAAAATCTAATAACCACTTTCCTAAAACTGTGCTTTGCTGACTTTCATTTTCCCTTCCTAATTACAGCATCAAAACAATAACTTGCAAGGGCATTTTCTGTTCTTTTCTCTCTTATTTTGGCCATAATAACCTTTCTTTCCCCTCCCCTCTATTGTATTGAATACACAGCATTAAAACAAGCATTTTTATAGAACATTGTTTTAGTTTAGAAGTACAGTTCCTATAAAGCAGCCCAATTAAGAGGAGTGTTTTAAGCCCCGTTTAAAGAAAGCTTTATTAGCACCACTGTAGCTGCATTTACTGATGTTCTGTTTTGTGTTCAGTCCTATAAATTGACCTGTGTTGTCTGCTTGTTCCTCACAGCTGCTCTCTGGTGTGTCACTGATGATCAGGAGACTATAGACAGCAGAAGGAATGCATGAGACTCTGTGGCTTCTTACCTTCTCTTTCTGAGACAGGCTCTTGCTCTGTAGTATAGGCTGGACCCTGTTCTGAGATTGCATTCTTATGGGACTGTGTCTGGCTAAATTTTGATATTACCCTGTCCACAGGAATTCTTTGTTTTTGTCTGTTTTTTCAAGACAGGGTTTCTCTGTGTCGCCCCAGCTGTGCTGGAACTCGCTCTGTAGACCAGGCTGTCCTTGAATTCAGGAATCTACCTGTCTCTGCCTCCCGAGTGCTGGGATAAAGGTGTGTGCCACCACACCCGGCTTGTCTTTTTACTTTCCAGAGGCCTTGTCATAGGATAAACAGTTCTTTAATGTTAATAATGTATGCATTTTTAAAATAGAAGATGTTAGGAGTTCACTCTTGATTGACATTAAGATAGCTGGCATGTCACTTTTGCCAGGCATAGAGGTGCAGGCTGAGGTAGAAGGAGCTCAAGGTACACTTTGGCTACAGAGTGAGTTCAAAGCCAGTCTGTACAACTTAGTGCGACCTTGTTTCAGGCAAGGTCCAGTGCATTTAGGGTGGTATGGCCACAGATGAGACCTTGCTTAAAAAGAGAAAAGAAAATGCTTGTTGACCATGTGGAAGACCCTAGATACAACCCCAATATAGCAAATAGACACAAATGGGTATTTTGCAAGGTGTTTCTGAAGTAACATTAGGATCAACTTTGTCAGGGTTCTTTCAGAATAGCTTATGTAATGAGAACAGTGCTTGCTAGTGTTTACATGCCAAAGCCTGCTTGCAAGGTAAATCAGTGGCAGAGAGGTGCTGACATTTTGTCTCACATGAGCCAGTTGTTCAAATGTGCGAATGCTGTGGATGTCTTTATAGGTAAAGTTGGATTGGGGAAGGAAACACGCTCATGTTGGCCACTGCTCTCAGCCTGTCTTTAAAAGTGTGCTCTGCTCTGCCCTTTCACTGGGCTCCATCTCCCAGATCCTGGGGAAAAGGCACCCTTTGACTTGAACCTGGCAGAAGGGAAGGAAGTGGTGTCACATTCTACCTCTGCAGCTTTTCCTGCAAAGCTGGGTGCTTCGTTTCCTTCTCCATCTGATCAGAGGCTCTCCCATCTCTCCTTTGATTCAGCCTCCCCTTTCTACTCAGCACCTTTTTAGCTTCTTCTCCCTCTTCTGTTTCTTTTTGTAATCGCCTCTTTATGTGTATGAGCACAAAGGACCAAGAATGAATTTCTGTTTGTCTTGTTCTCTCCTTTAGTGATTTTGAGATT
>NC_134855.1:5582500-5660000 GCF_049852395.1 Peromyscus maniculatus bairdii | reverse complement strand
TGTGCTGGGTATCAGGTGTCTCTATGATGTAGACATTCTTGCCCATGTTGATACTGACCAGCTCTGGAAGGAATTAAGCAGCTTGCCTACAATCATCGCTGATGTGGTACAGCTTTGAATCCAGGTTATATGATACTTGGAATTTATACTGTTTTAAGAAGAACCACATGTCTTAAGATAAATATTTTTTTTCAGCTGGATATAGTGGCGCACACCTTTAATCCCAGAACTCAGGAGGCAGAGCCAGGTAGATCTCTGAGTTCGATGTCAGCCTGGTCTACACAGAGATCCAGGACAGCTAGGGCTACATAGATCCTATCAAGAGAAAGAGAGAGAGAGAAAGAAAGAAAACTACTTTGAAGTCATATTGTTTCCCTGTCGAATACACCATGTGTTCAGGTGTAAGAATTGTGAGAGGCTTACTGGAGTCGGCCTTTTCTAGGTCAGGAGTCCTTGGTTCATAAGCCCTGGGTTTTATTAGTTGCTGTCACTCGCTTGCTTTTTCTTCCCGTGTAGCTCAGACTGACCTTGGCTAGCTTTCTGTAGGACTGTGATTGCGTCATCATATCCTTCTAAGCTAAAACCAGATGGTAATGTGAGGTGTGATCTATTATTACAATTACATAGTTTTATGAGGCATTGTAGACTATTTGAAGACCCTTAAGCATTTAGGTTATTTTTGATAACGTACTACTGTAGTCAGGGCCAGGTGTTCATTCATCAGATGTTTCTTATTTGCTTGGCTTCTAGCAGAGTAAGAGATCCCAGGGGAACACTGATAAGAGGATACTCTGTGCTCTCAAGGGTCCAGCTCAGAATCTGGCCAAATAAACACAGATAGAAAGATCTGTAAGTTCAGAGAAAGGAGCTGAGTCTAAGGCAGGTCTTAGTTTGAGGGGTTCTCTAGTTGCAAGGCCGAGGAAATTGTGGGTAGAACCCTTATGGCTTAGTTCTTCAATGGCTGTCTTGAGGACTCTGCTCCTACCTGTGGGCATAGACAATTTCTAGTGGAAGACAAGCCTCTCTCTGCTGTCTCATCACAGCCTTCCAGGCAGCTGTCTGTGGGCCCTAGAACCCTCAAAGCCCCTGGTGAGGTTTATGTAGGAACCTCTAGGCCATGCTTGTTGTTTATTCTGGAACATTTCCATTAGTCGCCTAGTAGTGGCTTCCTCCTCTGCTCCACAGTGCCTGCTTGTGCCTCTCCAGATCACACATCTGTCCATGTGTGTCCCCCTCTTTTTCTCCATCACAGGGTACCCAGTACAGTAGGAATTGGGAGGGGACGGAAGAACAGCAGGAAATGGACCTGATTCTGTTGATAATAGCAGCGAGTGAGTACACACTGAAGATTTTCTAGTGTGCCCGTCATGGTTCAGAGTGCTTTGCATGGATTAATTTTGACCATAGCCCAGTGAGATGGTACTGTAATACCCATGACAGGACAGGAAACTGAGGCTTACCTGAGGTCATGTGTCTCAGGAGGAGGAGTTGGCACTTGAAACCCAGCATTGCTGTGCTTTAGTGTTCTGTTGTACTTACCATGTGATAGGCTCCCAGCGGCTTAGGCTTGTTATTGTGAAGTGAATTCTCAGCTGGTTTGTAAGTGGCTCCCGCTTTGCCCAAGGGGCTTAGCCACAAAGGTGGTAATGGTTCCTTCTGCCCTGAGGTTTTCATAAAGTCCTTTTGCTAGTGGAGTATTTGTAGCTGGAGCCATTTAGGAGACAATGAGGTGCTTAAGGATAGAGTGCTGCTGTTCTGCCCAGGACACAATGTTTTATGTCCGACAGCATTAAAGGGCACAGATCTACTTCCTCTGCTGAGTGATTGAGAGACATGAGTGGGAGTAAGTAACTTCTGCTTGAAAGATGGGGTGCTTTACAGACCCGTGTTTAAACATGACTAGGAGCTTGTAGAAAAAGCAGAATATTCAAGTGTGGTTTGTATATCAGATAGGGTCGTTCTATGAAATCAATAACATCCAACGAAGGATTGTTTCTAGAATGTACTTGACTTTTATTACGCTCTCCCTCTCAGCATCTGCCAAATTCACCAGTCACTCATGCCCTTGTGTTAGGACTTATCACACCCACTATGTTCCAGCAACTTCCAGGTCGGCCTCTGCCTCTTCTCCCCTCCCATTCACTGTGTACTGTGTCGTAGTGGCCAGATTCCCCCACCCCACCCCTACACACACACACACACACACACACACACACACACACACACACACACACACACCACAGACTAACCTTTTCCAGTATACTTTTTATTGTTGTTGTTTTGTTTTTATGTCTAAGACAGGGTTTTGAGACAGACAGGTCTATGTAGCCCTGGCTGACCCAGAACTTACTATGTAGACCAGGCTGGCTTCAAACTCTTAAGAGATCTGCCTGCCTCTGCCTCCCGAGTGCTGGGATTAAGAGTGTGCACCACAACAACCTGGCCCCTAGTGTTTTTAATATGAACAGTTTTTTGTTGTTGTTGTTGTCGGGTTTTTTTTTGTTTTGTTTTGGTTTTTTGGTGTGTGTGTGTGTGTGTGTGTGTGTGTGTGTGTGTGTGTTTTATCTTTTTCATTTTTGTTCTCTTCTGTACATCCCTTTTTGACAGCCTCTGTCTGTCCAGATCTGGCACTTGTTGCTGGATTGGTGTTTTCAGCGTCTGCCTAACTCAGAGCTGTGGTGTTCTCAGAGCTGCTGTGGTTTGGCAGCAGTTCCCTAGGGCTCTTTCTGACACACACCAGCAGAGGAGGGACACTTGGGAATAGTTCCTATGTGGTCTTGGCCCTGGCCTAAGTGTTCTTCAGGGGAAGGAATCTCAGAGCAGCAGCTGTTCCTGCCACAGCAGCCACAGCTGATGCCAGCAGGTCAGACATGTGCCAAGCTGAACTGGAGTCTGGCTGACTTTTCATTGAATTGCATATGCAAGTGATTGCAGACATGCCTTCTAAATATTTTTGTTTAATGAAAAACCTGTCAAGCCCCATGGATACAGATAAGAGTATTTGTTTTTGTTCTGAAAGAACTTGCAAACTAGTAGGTGTGTGTACCATAATAAAGAACTGAGAACATTTTGTATTAAAGACTCAGCTTGCAGTCAAAATCTCACATGCCTTTTTTTTTTCAATAGATGCTAAATCCTGTTTGTGCCATTGAGCAGAGAGGAGTGGGGATTTCGAATTGTTTTTTCACCTTTGAATTGTTCTAGTTCGTACATAATGCAAAAGATAAGACATTTTTTTGAGCAGATATTCTACAGTTTAGATAATTCTTTTGCAAACAGGGCTGCTTCATGTGCAGTCTGTAGAGAAGGTAAAACAAGGAGCGTCTGAGCAAGGGACGGAGCATGATCTTGGTCAGCTGCACTGAAGACTTAGTTAGCTGAGCCTGTGGAGTCTGGCTGACTTTTCACTGAGCAGCAGTTGGGGAGCATATAGAGAAAAAGGTGGTTGGCACACAAGGGGACTTCAGGTTGATTGTGTCTAGCAGCTTTAGTATAGCTTACTAGATTGTCACCTCCTCTGACAAGGGGCTTATGCCACTAGTGATGCTTGAGGTGAGTGGGGGTGCTCTTTGGCTTACTGTAAATAGACATTTTAAAACATCTGGTAAATCTGAGAGTAGAATTAACAGACTCATTAATTCTACTGTGGTATTGCTGGAGAATGGTGTGCCTCTGACTGAATGGAAGAGTAAGTATTAGGGCCAAGGGGAATGAACCAGACATCGGGTGCTTGGTCAGAGAAAGGATAAGAGTTCATCTGGAGGCTGTGATGGTGAGCAGTAGAGGGCGATCCATCAAAAGATGTAGATTACATCCCTATGTTCTTTTCTTTTCTTTTCTTTTCTTTTCTTTTCTTTTCTTTTCTTTTCTTTTCTTTTCTTTTCTTTTCTTTTCTCCCTTTCTTTCTTTCTCTCTCTCTTTCTTTTTTCTTCCTTTTTTTTTTTTTTTTTTTGCTGATAAAACTTAAGATAAACTCACTAGGACACTCTTTTGTCCTCATCTAGAAACAGTGGAGTGAGTAAGGCCTACTGGCGGAGGCCATCACAAAGGTAAAATAGAGAGCAGAGTGGGGAAAGCCCTCAGGAGTCACTGGCTCCTAGACCACCACACTGTTAACTATTGTGGCTTTTCAGGCTTTGACTTCTTATCTGACTGTGACGGGCAATATCAGAATTGTATCGTAGGGAGAAATGGAAACCATACATAGCTTCACCAGTCAGTACTCAGTTTGCCCAAAGAAAATGGGAGGGTCCCTCTGTGTAATGTTCATTTGCCTAGTTAGATAAGGTGAAATCATAATAATTTCTATGGGATTTTTCTTCTTCCTATCTTGTGAGAAGTGTATTCATGTGTTTTCTAAGACTCCCTTGCAAGTCTAATTTGATGGTAGGAATCACCGTTATTGCTAAATTTATTACAGGTTCACCTCTTTTCCCTGAGTGACTCATTATTATAGAGTCCTGGAAATGAAACTGTGTTTTTGTTTAGGAGGAGGTGGTGAGGGAGAACTTGGGGATGACTTTTAAATGAGAGAACTTTGTATTATATTTATCTGTCTGGAGGCAATAAATCTGCTTCAGATTAAATACAGACTTCTTTATAAAGCCCTGTTTTCTCAAACCCCTTATCAACAGCACTTGGCAGTAATCACACCTATGGAAACTTGTAATTTTCCTCAAGGAGGTGACACTGACAGAATTAAAAATGAAGGCACCCCCTGAAAAGCAAGTTCATTACAAATTAACAGTGGTCCTAGCAAAGCGGTGGGCTAAGGCGTGTCAAATAGCAATATGGATAAAGAAACCCAGCATTTTAAACTGTCAGAGCTGGGAGCAGGGCTAGCCTGAGAACAAATTAATCACATATTGTCAAGGCAAAGTTGCATCAAATTAACACATCGGATTCCAGCATATTAATGTTAGAATGCTTTCACCTGATTATTACTGCAAACCATTGCCACTCTTTGAATGCAAAGATATAATTAAATTGCTAAATAGAAAGTGCATATAATATCTCCACATGCATTTAGGATGCATGAGCTGAAAAGTGCACATCCCAGGAAGTGACAGGTTCTATTTGTAGGGGGAAACTTTACTTTTTCCCCCCTTTTATTTACTTGAGAGTACTAGAGTATGAAATTAGAAAAGTTAGTTATGTTATTCATATCCTGTATGAATTAGATGAAATACAGGTTTAATTTAACTGATTTGCTACACTGGCTATGAGTCCATAATTACCTCTGCATTTTTCTGGAAGAGAAATAGGAAAATGTTGCACAGTAGTTCTTTGCAAAATTGCCCATAGCACATAATCCTGGTGTGGATTTGTCATCAGAGAGTGCTTTAGAGAAACTACATCGGCTGTTCTGACAACTGTCTTTTATTTAAGGGTTACTTTCCACTCTGCTTTATCCAGCATGTGTTTATTACATTTACTGTGAGAATTCAGGCAGAGGCCCAACTGTGGTTGACCTTTCTGATCAAGGAGGCAGTGTACCAGAATGAACTTCCTTTTTATTAGTCCCTGCTCATCCCTGGACCAGGCCTTCTGGCTTGCTGTCCCTCTCATCCATATTGAGGCTTGATTATGCTCCCTCTGACATCTCCCTTTGTCTTGAGCACTGAAATCTTTCATAAAACTTGCCTTCTTTCCTGAACTCTCCCTTAGCAACCAGTCCATATTCGTAGACTCACTTTTCAACTCTAGGAACGCATGTTCTTGCCTTTACAAATGTCTGCTTAGCAACCAGAGGGCTTGGGGTGGGTGGGTGGAGGGGTGCTGTCTGTGCTCATGTATACGTCTGTGTGCATCCATGGAAGCCAGACAGGAAGGTCGGGTGTCCTGCTTTGTCATCCTCTGCCTTGTTGCTTTGAGATAGGGTCTGTCACTGAGTCTGGAGCCAGATTGGCAGCCAGTAAGCCCTAGGGAGTCTCCTCTCTGTGGCACTCTCCCCTACATCTCCTCTACCCCCAAGCAATAGGGTTACATGCACGCAAGCCATGCTCAGCTTTTCTTACATGGGTGTTGGAGATTTGAACTTAGATCTTCAGGCTTGCACAGCAAATGCTGAGCTAACTCTCCTGCCCAAGGCTTGTAACCTTGCAGAGGGGAAGTAATGACCGCTAGAAGCCACCATGAGTTGATTCAGAGTTAGAAAGGGCAGAGTGACTTGGTTCCCTTCTTGGATGGGGCAGTTACTAGGGCATTTTGGTCATCATGTTTTCAACTTTAATAAAGTACCTAATTATTTTAGCAGAAATTTGCAGTCTTCTTACAGATAAGCTGGAAAATGTTGAAAAGTAACATTGTGATCAGGTAGATTTGACCTGGTTAGTGAGTAGCCAGAGTGGTGATCAGTGAGTTTATGTCACACTGGAAAGCCGTATGTTGTGGTCAGCTGTGGGCAGTGTTTGTCCTTTGCTGTCAGCAGCTAGCATGGATGATAGGCTGCGCACACAGTGAAGGCAGATCTAGGAGAATAGCAGGCATGTACATTGGTCAAGCCAGGGACCGATGTCATGACAAGCCAATATGATCCTTGCAGTTAGATGATCCGATAATTTGGATAGAAAGTTATGATGGAGAAAGGGGGGAGGTGAAGCCTAACCCAATAGTACATAAAGGGAAAGGTTTGAAGTTATAACCATAAGCTTGTCCGCTTTAGCAAAGATGGTTAGAAGAGTAACCATTCATTCCTCAGAAATTTCCTGTTTTTTCACACGTCCCAGCCATGGTGAATGTTGAAGACACCATGCTGAATGAGACAGACAGTCCTGAGCTAACAGTGTTTGTGATCTTTAAGGGAACTCTATCATGACACAGTGTGAAAGGCTAGGAGAAGGGACATTCATGAAGCTGAGATTTGGACTGAAGGACAAGATGCATTTGAAGGAGGGTCTAGGCTGGCCAGAGACTCTTAGGCAGTAGAAATGCTGATAAAAATTTTGAGGAGAGAGAGCTCTGTTAATGTGAGCAAGTGAAAATTGAGTGTGCCTAGAACACAGGTAGGACAAGCTAGAATAGAACTTGACAGAAGGGCTGGCACTTGTTCCTGATACATGAAGTAGGAAATGGACACTTTAGGTCTGAAGAAGTCACCAGTTAGGGAGAGCAGAGGATGAAGCGTGAGGAACGGACTGCCAATAGTCTGTTCAGCAAGGGCCACCCGGAGGCTGCAGAGACTGGGAGCTAGGCATGGTGTCGAGTAGACAGAGTCCATCCAGGGAAGAGACCAGCCAGGTCCAAGCAGTAGATGGCTTCTCAGGTAGAAGAGCTCCGTGTGGCTCTGCCAAGGCTGGCATACCCTCGGAGCAGTTATCTTTGGGGAGTAACTGTTCAATGTTGGCCACTTGTAGGAGTAGCACAGTAGAACACTAATTCCCTAGATTGGCATCACAATACCAGAGCTGTTACACTGCCTTGGCAAAGGAGTTCATCATCTGTAAAATGCTAAACCGCGTGGTTTGTGAAGGCAGAGACAGTGTCACAGAGCACTGGCACAGACTGGAGAGCTCTCCAGTTCCTGCAATGTTGGGATTCCTGGGCCCTTGACTGCTGCCGGGCATCGCCCAGTGCTTCTGTTTCTACAATGTCAGGATCTGTGTCTTCATTCACTTCAGGTTCAGTGCCACCTCTTCTTTATTTTGTTGTTTGTTTGTTTGTTTTTCAAGACAGGGTTTCGCTGTGTAGCCCTGGCTGTCCTGGAACTTACTACGTAGACCAGGCTGACCTCAAATTCACTGAGATCTATCCGCCTGCCTCTGCCTCCTGAGTGCTGGGACTAAAGGCGTGTGCCACCACCACCTGGCTCTCAACACTCTTTTGTTCTCCTTTGCTGCAAAGAGAGTTTGTAAGCTCAAGCCTACAGTCTAATTTTGATAATCCATGTTATTTGAAAAGTTTAGGAATTAAGTGCCGCAAAAGTTACTTTTATTATACTCCAAAGAAATCTAAAAGTATTTTTTGTATTATGCATGGCCCTTCCTACTTCTATTAGCATGGATATTTGGGAGTAGCTACATTTCCATATTCTTTTTATTACGATGTACTAATTATATATAATGATAGGCTCATTACAATATTTTCACACACACACACACACACACACACACACACACACACACGCACACACACACACTGTATTTTGGCCATATTTACACCTATAACATTTTCTTGGCCCTGCAGCTCCCACTCATCCCACTTTGTCATCCCAGTACATTTCTAGAAGAATGTATTAGGAAGAAAATAATACTCGTATGTGTTTCTATATCCATCCATCCGTAGGTAAATATTTCAGTTGTTTTTGCCTCTTGGCTACTGAGAGTAATGTTATAATGAACATAGGTACTCAGTAACATTAAAAAAAACTACCCAGAAGTAGTGTTTGTGGGTTATGTAGTGACTCAGTCTGCAGTGTCCGTGCCATCCCTCCCCCAGCCCTGTGCTGTTTTCTGTATCAAGCACACAGTAGTCCAGAATTGCAGTTTCTCTGGTCCCTCCCAACACTGCTTCCCCCTCCCTCCTTTGCTTGCTTGCTCCCCCCCTTGTCCTGGACATTGCCAACAGGAGGTTGATTTGCAGCCCTCTGATGTCATTGCCTTATCATCTGTGTGCCTTTGGAGCGGTGTCTATTAAAGCCCTTTGTCCCTTAGGAAACTGGATGGGGTTTGATGCTTTGTTTCTTTAAGCTGTAGCTACTCTTTATATATTCTGGATATTAATCCCTCGTGGTTTGGAAGCAGCTGTGTCTTGCGCTCTCTCTCTTTTTTTTTTTTTTTTTTTTTTGGTTTTTGAGACAGGGTTACTCTGTGTAGCTTTGGTGCCTGTCCTGGATCTCGCTCTGTAGACCAGGCTGGCCTCGAACTCACAGAGATCCGCCTGGCTCTGTCTCCCAAGTGCTGGGATTAAAGGCGTGTGCCACCATCGCCTGGCTGTGTCTTGCTCTCTTGATTGTTCCTTTGAAATAGGGAGTTTTGATTTGATATGGTCCATTTATCTGTTTTCACTCTTGCTGTCTCTGCTTTTATGATCTATCCAGTGTTGTGAAGCTTAGCCCTTACATTGTCTCCAGGGATTTTACAGTTTTAATTTCACATGTTGGCCTTTAATACATCTTGAGTTAATTTTTATGTACCATCTAAAATAAGGGCCCAACCTTAGGTTTTACATTTGACTATCTAGTTTTCCAGAATGATTTTTTTGGGGAGACGCATTCTTGTCTTACATGGAGCATAATGGGATGTGGAGAGTTATGTCCTACACAGTCGTCATTTGGCTTTTCTTGGTTTTCCCATAGTGAAGCTTTTTATTTAGAATGACCTTTCCCCCTATCACCCCACCTGCCCTCTCTGTGTTGTAGCTTTGTACATGTTGTTCTCTACCCCAACTACTTCCCTTGCTGGTGTGTTCGTCCTGTATCATTCAACCCACATGGGACCGCCTGATGCCTGCAATCTCACGCCATTGTGATTATACACTTAGGTGTTTTTTTGTTTGTGTACTTGTTTGTTTTGAGACAGGGTCTCATCATTTAACTCAGGCTGGCCTGGAACTCAAAAAGATCTGCCTGCCTCTGCCTCCTGAGTGCTAGGATTAGAGATGTGATCATCTTACCCTGCAATTTATGTATCTTTGATTTTTGAGAATGAAAACTGGGTGAATGAAAAACTGGATGGCATCCAGTTTGTCTGTATAACCCCAGCGGTCACTGTAGATCCTTCCACCATGTAGCCACTTAGGAAAATTAAATGACTGGAAGACCACTGTTGTCTATAAGATGATGATAAGACTGAACTGATGGAAGGCAAGAAGTGTTTTTCACATGTCATTTGCTGATCTTCTGTCCCCCAGTACTAAAATTCGGCGGTGGATGGCCTTCCAGGGTCTTTTCTGGCTCCAACAGGGGTGCCAATCACTTAGAGGGAATTATTAGCCAAGCCTTTCTAGGGCTTCCTTTTCAGAACACGTATTTTTAGATCTTAAACTCTGGTGTGCACAGTGTGTGTGAGAATGAGGAGTTGTGCCATGACAGTTAGGTGAAATAAGGCACGCTGGCCTGACCTCTCCTGTGTGTCCTAGCTCCAGCAGCTTGTCTGTTATTGAAGGGCAGCCATTCTGTCCCCACTCTCTTCTAGCTTCACTGTTCCCACCCCTGAAACTGGGAAGATTATTAGATGGGTCATCCGTTTATAGTGTAGTGATATGTGTTTGAGGAAGGAATGATAGTATTTTGAAAAACCAGCCTCATGTTGTGTTAAGGAAATGAAAGAGTAATTTTTACATGACAACATAAATAAGTGAAGCCTCAATAACTTGGTATTTAGGAACATGCAGAAAGCATGCCGTGCCAGTGGTAAAGTGCCCACCATTGTGGGGAAGTGTGAAGCTCAGGGAGTCATTAGAAGGAGTTGTAGATCAAGCTGGTCTTGAGGCTCTGCAGCAGCTTCTGTTACTTCTGCAACTTTCTGAGACTCTTGGTGGCAGAGACACGGGAGGCTTTGGATGAGCCCAGCTTCTGGAGTTAGGACTGTGTTGTGGATTTGTTTGCTTTAGCTCCCCCACCTGCTCTGTAGGGCGGGCAAATCATTTCTCTAAGCTTTAGTTGCTCTTTCTAAAAAAGTTGAAATTACATTTATTGGTTTATAAATGATGGGCATGCACCCTGTCACACATGTAGAGGCAGAGACTAGTCTGCTGGAGCTGCTTCTCTCCTCCTACCACGTGGGCTCCAGGGACCTTCAGGCCTGCAGCAAGTGCTTTTATCCACTATGCCACCTTGCCAGCCTTTGTTGTTTTTTGTTTGTTTATTCTGTTTAATTGTAAAGGTGATATCACAATAGCACCTTCTTTATAAGATTGTCCTGAGAATTGAGCATGTAAGTCAATAACTGAAAGCTCTTTTGGAATGGCTAACACACCATACACATTCCCTGTGTTCCAGTTGCTATTAAGAATTCCATGCTAGCTTGTAACCATACGTACCCTGATCTGACTTAGGAACCTTGAAAGTTACATGGAGAAATCAGGAAAATGGAATTAGATAGAGCCCCTTTATTATTGATAAATCAGGGTAAGTCCTGTAGACCTAATCTGGCTTCCTTAATACCTCCCTTGACTACTGAGTCCAGACCAGCAGTTTGTGCTTGAACTTTGTGTGATGATGGAAATGTTCAGAGTGTACTGTCCAGCATAGGAGCCACCAGCCAAATGGGACTGTCCAGCCATTGAAATGTGACTAGTGTGATTATGGAACTGAGTTTTAAAGTTTATATAAAAAGTTTAGATGTGTGTAGCTAACAGAACTTAGCGCAGCAGTCTTGGATAGTGCAGGTCTAGACACAGGCATGACTCAGCCAGAGGAATATTGGCTTTGCTGAGGAGACACGCTTAACTAGAATTGCTGTCTGCTACCCTTCCCATGCCAGTAATGGGGTCAGAGAGAGCTGAACCCCCAGACCTGCTTCTTGAAGGCTGTTGAGGTCCTGACCCCCTGTGCTGAGCACACAGAAGGAGTTGCTGAGGAGGCACTTCTGAGGGGGCTGGAGCAGGTGAGCTGTGCAGGTTACTCGCTCTTCCTGGTACTGCTCTTTCCAGTATTTCTAAAAGCACAGAAAGTCTCATTTTAAGGCTAAAATTTGGAACCCTGGGACCAGATGCACTAGTTCCCTTTCCTGTATAGTGACTACTGCACGTTTGTCTAAAAGTAAAATCTCAGTTTTCAGTTCTTAGGATAAAATGTGCCTGTGTTTTGCCACACCATTGGGTGCCCCACGTGTTGCCTGGTTTTCAGATTCATCACAGACAAAACTTAAAACTATGCTGAAATATTTTAGCCCAGAAGTCAGGATGCTAAGCGGGAGAAGATGAGGAGTTTGAGGCCAGCCTGCCAAAGAAAGGACATTCGCTGGGCCTTTGTCCTGCTTCCTTCCCTCTTGTCTCAGTTGTGAGGTGACAGTTCAGGCTAAGGTCTGGGGTCAGTTTATGAAAAGCCAGCTGTCACCCTTCAGCATGTTTCCTCTTCCACATCTTTTGAACAGGATTGAATACTAACAACTTCTAGTGGCCTGTGTTTGTAGCAAATGAAGTTGATGCTCCTTTTGAAACTTCACCCAGATAGCACCTTACGTCATATAGCACGCATCAACATTAGTGAACAATGTGGAGTACCTTGTTAATCTCACAGTGGGATATCCTGTTGTCTATAAGTCACTGTTATTAAAGCCTGAAATGGCAGTATCAGGAAATGACATCTTTCATTTTAGAATTTTAAAAGTTATAGCCTCTTTTCCTTTAAGAATAAATGGTATTTACACACCTCAACTTTCAGTTGCTGTCTTTCTCATCAAGTATCAGATAGACAGCTGCCTAAAAGCCTCTCCGGTCACTGAGTCTGAGCAACCACGTTAAGACCCTGTGACTTGTGCAGTGAGGGTAGAGCACTGTTACCGCGCTCTTTGGCCAATCATAAGGGCTTGCTTGTTTAGCCTGCGTGTATAAAAATACCAAAGCATGTTCCTAAACTTTATCTGGCTTTATCTAAAGTTTATCTGGTTCAAGTGATTGAAATGTCCTTGAAAATAGTCCTGATTTTGGAAGGCATTGTGCTGAGTATTTTAGATATATTATCTCCATTATCCTTACACACCTGTGAGACACTTGAGTTACAGCTCACTTTTCTGTCTTTATATCAGGGTTACTATTATTTACTTGACTGTGTTCACATGGATTAAATGAAAATCACACCTGTGTTAAAATGAGTAAATTATCTTGTTATTGCTATCTGTTTTCGGTTTCATGTCTTTAGTATATAATGCATTTTTAAATTATCCAATGATTTAAAAAGATTTGTTTTTATTTGTGTGTGTATATACCTCCAGAGGCCAGAAGCTCTGGGACCTTCTGGAGTTGGAGTTACTGGCGATTCTGAGCCACACAACATGGGTGCTGGGAATTGAACTTGGGTCTTCTGGAAAAGCAACAAGTGCTTTTAACTGCTGAGCCATCTCTTCAACCTCCCAAAATTATTTATTAGTTAGTGGTGTGTGTGTGTGTGTGTGTGTGTGTGTGTGTGTGTGTGTGTGTGTGTGTGTGTTCTCTCCTTCCACCTTTACCTTGGTTCCAGGACTCTAACTCAGGCTGCCAGGCTTATGTAGCAAGTGCTTTTACCCTTGGAGCCATCTCATCAGCCTGATAATACATTTTTAGGCTCAAGAATAGAAAAATATATCAAGCAATGAAAAGTCTCACTCTATAAATATGTATTTCTTTCCTTTTATACAAAACGTTGTGCCTGTATGTCTGCATGCTTGTGTATCATGTTGTGGTAGACCCCAGGGCCTTGTGTGTGGTAATAGTGAGTGCATGCTGTGTCACCAAAGCTGCAAACCTAGTCCTAATTTGGGAATATGTCTGAGTCAGCACCCAGAGAGCCTCTTATCCCTTTACATGGCTATCTAGTATTCCATTGTATCCAGGCAATGTAACTTTTAAACTAGTTCCTATTGGTGGAGGCTTGAGCTGTTTCTAGTCTTTTGCCATTATCAACAGTGCTGTGGTGAATAATCTTAGACATCTTGTACATGTGCACTTGTAAACGTAGGGTAAAGTTCAAGAATCAGAATTGTGGGGCAGAGGGGTTGCACTTGTCATTTTTGGAAGCATTACCAGATTGCTCTCCATAGGGATTGTGTCCATTATATTCCTACAGCAGTGTGGGAAGCTGCCTGAGTCACAGCTTTGCCACAGAATTTGTCAGATGCTTGTGGTTTTGCCAATCTAACAGATGAAAAATGAACCTATGTACTTTAAATTTGCATTTCTGTCTGAGTGAGGTTGGCCTCCTTTTAACTTAAGAACCTTGACCACTTTGTGAACTTCCTAGATGTATTGGGTTCCTAGAGATCTTCTTTTCTCTAGATGGTCCTTATATATGAGACAGATTAGTTGGGTGTATTGGGGCTTTGTTCAGGGATTTATTTTTTGACCCCTTTTTATTGTAGTAAAATATATCATTTTCCTTATGACATCTAGTTTTTATATTAATTAGTATGAAAGGTTTTTCAAATACCTTGTTTATTCCTATATAGTTTCTGCTGTTAAAAATAGGCTTATTTTTTGTTAAGTTTTTGTGTGTATTCCTTTTCTCACCAAGTTTTCTGTAGTGTTTTATAAAATTCCTTTGTAGCTTTATATATGCCGTGTATAGAAATACTGTCAGCATGCGCAGTGCACGGAATAGAGCAGTGGCCTTGGCCTCCTTCCTTTCATCTATATTCCTGTGCCTTCTCTTGCTCGGGTTGACTCTACTGGTTGCTGATGGCAGTAAACTCCTACCACCATCATGCTCAGCTGTGAGCTACAAGCTGGCGTGTAGTCACTGTTAATTCTCTTTCTGAGGGCAACATGTAAATCTCTCTCCAATGTAGCTAGCCCGTGCTAGGCCAGGCAAAGAGCACTGTGACAGGTTTTAATGAGTGAAAGCTTAAGACAGGGTCCAGACGGCAGCATCCTCTGAGTGAGACTCTGCAGTGCTCACGAGAGGCTTTATGAAGTAGTCATGTGTTTGCTGCTGCTGCTGCTGCTGCTGCTGCTGCTGCTGCTGCTGCTGCTGCTGCTGCTGCTGCTGCTGCTTTAAAGGCCATTGTTGTAAGACATCACAGGGGATGTGCACTTCGAGTGACTGGGTTTTTTTCCTTTAAAATCATTTGGTATTCTTTGTTTTTTTCTGAGAGTAGCTTATGCTTGACAGTAAACAGACAATTATTCATTTGTTCTCCACTGTAAACAAAGTTGCCTTTGACTTACTATAAATCCATGTTTTAATTATCAATTATAATCAGTTTAAGGGTTTCCAGAAGTTCAATTAAATGTAGGATTATTCTTTTGTTCTTATCTTCATCCTCTTCTCTCCCTCGTGTTTGGTCTTGTTACAGACTAGGCAAATCCAATCAAGTGTCCCACTGTTGAGATGTACCTCCAGCCCAGGACAGTGATTCTGATTTGTGAACTTAGCAGGGACTTACAGAATTTGAAAGAAGATGACTTCATATACTTCTCCCTCAAGTCCTTAGCAGAATCTACTGCCTGGAGTGTCAGGGGCTTCCTTCTGAATAAGCCTGCTGGGCTGAGGCAAGGGAATGGTTCATGCACAAATACTTTTGTTTAAAAGTTTCTAAAGTAAGTATTGAGTATCTATAGAAACATATTTTAAAAATACACACAGTATGAATAGTCCTGCAGTAGTACTCATCTGTCTGTTGCCCACTTTGAGAGGAAGAACATTGTTTTTGAAGGCTCTTCTGACTTCCTTCCCACTCACAGGGTATCTTTAACTCTTTTGCTGATTATGCTTTCATCCCAGATACTTGTGTCCCTGAACAGTATCTCCAACATTTGCCTTAAGGACTTGCACTAGGAATATGCACCTGTAGCTTTCTCCTGACAGTGTGCTGGTCTAGAGATCCATTGCATAGCAATAGTTGATTCATCCTCATTGGCAAGGAGGTTCTGTTGTCTGAACATACTGCAAGACATTTGTGCATCTCACTGTTGGACACCTGGGCTGTTTCCAGCTTACAGCTACTGGAAACATTGCTGTTTATAGACATGTCACATGTGTAAGAATTAGTGAAAGTGGAAGCTTACAAACATCTGAACCCCAAGTCACATAGGAAAAATGCATTCTACATCCCAATTTAGTATTTTGTATAATAGTGTATGTATATGATAAATGGGGACAAAAATTTCAGGAAAGAATATTTACCTTTATTAATCAGGACTACTCACTGAGTTTTAAATTTTATTAATCTTTTATTTAAAAGTTGTTGGGTGGGGCTGGCAAGATGACTCAGTGAGGAAAAGCATTTGCCCCAAGCCTGGTGATCTGAGTTTGACTCCCAAAACACATGCAGTGGAAGGAGAAAATCAGAGAACTGAGTCCCACAAGCTGTCTCTGACGTTCACTTGTGTGTTATGGTGCATGTGTATCTTCAGAGGCTGCGTGCATGTTGTGCACAAATGTATGTTGCCAATAAAATATCTGGACACAGAAAAATATATCAGTTTTTTTTTAAAGCATTTAATTTGTAGATTTTTGTTGTTGTTTTTGCAAATAGTTTCTTTACCAGTTTGGATGAGCTACATCTTTCCATTTAAGGGATCCATAAAGTCTTTTATAATATTATGTGGTTTTCTTCATGGAAGTCTTAAAATATTTTGTTTAATTGATTCATATATACCACCCATGAAACACATAGACACACATGTAAAATATTTCTTTTGAGATAGGGTTTTGCTAGGCTAAGTAGGTAGCATGACCCTCCAGCTTCAGTCTCCTGAGTGCTAAGGTTATAGGGGAAGGACACCATGCTCAGCTTGTTAGTATTTATTCTCTTTTTAGTATCTTCAGACTCGGAAATGACTTCCTGTTTGTTGCTAATGAACAGAAATGCAGTTGATATTTTCCACATTGATTTAACTTCAAGGACTTTAATAAACTCTTTATTCTGTTAATTTTTCCATTTTTGGTTTTCTGTGGAACTAGCCATTTTCAAATAATGATACCCCCAACCCCAGTCTTGTACTTTTATGTCTTCTTGCTTTGCAGAGCTGGCTGAGCCCTCCAATACTGCACTGAGAAGAAACACATTGAATTATTAACTCTAGTATTTGCTACTTTGGTAGATGGTCCATGTTGAGTTAAGGAAGGTCTTTTGAGTTGCTAGTTTACCCAAATAATAATTACTTTTGAAGTCATGAGTGAATGTTCAATGTGCTGAGTGCTTTTTCCATATTTATATAGGCTACATTTATGTAGACTTTTCTTCTTTCATCTTTTATCTGATTGATTGCATTATTTTATTTTCTTGTGCTAAAACAGCACAGTAATTGGAAAGAGAAACTTAACTTTGGTCATCAAGTATCCTAGTTTTATTTAATGTGTTCTTGGTTTGCCAATTACTTACTCTTCCTCCTCTTCCTCCCTCCACCCCCACTCAGGATCCTGATTTGTAGTTTAGCTGTCCTCAAACTTATAATCCTCCTGCCTCACTCGACCTTCTAAATACTGGGATGGTTTGTGAGTATGTTCTTTAGAACTTGTGGTTTTTTTGTTCTCAAGACAACCTGACCTGTAATTATTTGTACTCTTAGGTTTGAGCCAGGTATGGTGGTACACAACTGTAGTTACAGCTACATAGAAGGCTGAGGTAGCAGGATCCCTCAAACTCAGGAATTGATCCTGAGGGAACACAAGGAGCCTGGTCTCCAAGAAAAGGACAAAGCGGGGGAAGAGAAGGGAAGGGAAGAAAGAATTGGGTAGGGGAGGAACAGGACCAGGAAGATTTCCAGGAAACATTGTGAAGCCTAGAGAGAGCCTGGCCTCTGTGTATCTCTGACCTGACTTTGGGTATTACCTACACTGAGGAGGAAAGACTTTGGTCAGGTTGGTTTTGTTAGCCAGCTCACTTGTAGGAAAGAACTAGCAACCGACCGCCATCAGCCAGCACCGTCTCCGGCAGTAAGGAGATACATCTTCATTTCCTGGAGTGCATCTGGATTAACAGCAGCTATGCCCATCTACTTTTAAATGCTGCTTGAGTTTACTTTTCTCATATATTCTTGGACCACACTTTCAGTCCTATATATTGGGCCTTTTTTGGGGTGTATGTGAAACATAAGTCTAGTAGAATGAACAGTTTCCTTTTCTGCTTCCTACCTTAAAGGCACAGCTGATACTCAGCTCTCTTCAAGTGTCTATGCTGGTCCTTCTAACCTTGGTTAGTACTTCTGCGGGTCCAGGATGCTCCTGTGGCAAAATGACCTTAACCCCTTTCTTTGATGATCTAAGCCTGTGTGCCTTGCTCTGGCCCTGGCTGCTTTGTTTGCACGTTCCCCATCATAACTAGGTGTGTTCCTTTCTACCTCCACTGTGTGCCAGAAGTCCTGTGTTCTCTTCTGAGTCTGTTGCTTCTGCCAGGATAGTGGTTTCTCTTTTGCCCATGGTCCTTTGTCATAAAGAGCTTGGGCAGTTGCAGTTGCTTTAACATTTATTGGAGTTCTTGCTGTGTCCTGATGGAAGCCTATAATCTATCCCCTTGGGAATCAGGCTCCTGCCATCAGAAGGGCCCCAGGGTGTAGGAAGCATAGATGCCTCAAGTGGGTTATGGAGAGTGATAGTGAGTGGAACCATTTCTACTTTTCCCTCAGTTCCTAGAGCCACTATTCTGTCTCCTGGGGATGTAGTATGCAATTGTTGATTTTTAGCCCTATCTGTTGCCACCTGGAATCACGGGGTGTCGGTGGCCCATCTTTATCTTCAAGCGGTTGTTCAGTTACTCTGTTGGGTGCCCAGCTTTTGGGTAGTTTGGCATGTGATATGTCAAGGGGATTCTACAGCTGTATGCTGCTGCCACTCTTCCCTTGGTCTTCAGAGGTACACAGTAGGCTGTCGGCTGCAGTCTTGAAGTACCAAGACAGTGTTGCTGGCTGAAGCGATACTGTTAGAAAGTTAAATCAGTGTTTGAATATATAGGGCTCTCTGCCCAAGCCCATCAGTGGAGATGAGATTCAGCACCATCAACTTGCCACCAAATGACTGACCTCCTTGAGAGATGATACAGTGCTGGGGAATGCATATTGGTTTCTGTTGCTGGAAGCATAGACAGGTGATAGCGGGAAATGGCAGCATTAGCTGTGATGAGAGAACATGTTAGTTCCCACAGATAGTCTCTCCTTGTTACGTTGGGTTAGTTTTCACAGATAGTCTCTCCTGGTTACCTTGGGTCATATTATGTATCCATGCGCCAGCACTGGGGAGGCCAGTGCAGAAGATGGCTGAAGTTAAATGAAATCTATTCTCAGTTCCCAAAACCACCCTTTAGTTTACTGATTGGCTAGAAAGACTCACAGGATCCAGCAAATAATCACCCTCAAGTCTCTGTGACAACACAACAAAAGAATGCACAGCATGATGGGCAGAGGGCAGGGTTCTGGGAGTGATCTAGAGAAGGAGGAACAGCATGGTGGACAGGGCAGGGTTCTGGGGGTAATCTAGAGAAGGAGGAACAGCATGGTGGACAGGGCAGGGTGCTGGGGGTGATCTAGAGAAGGAGGAACAGCATGGTGGACAGGGCAGGGTGCTGGGGGTGATCTAGAGAAGGAGGAACAGCATGGTGGACAGGGCAGGGTTCTGGGAGTGATCTAGAGAAGGAGGAACAGCATGGTGGACAGGGCAGGGTGCTGGGGGTGATCTAGAGAAGGAGGAACAGCATGGTGGACAGGGCAGGGTGCTGGGGGTGATCTAGAGAAGGAGGAACAGCATGGTGGACAGGGCAGGGTGCTGGGGGTGATCTAGAGAAGGAGGAACAGCATGGTGGACAGGGCAGGGTGCTGGGGGTGATCTAGAGAAGGAGGAACAGCATGGTGGACAGGGCAGGGTGCTGGGGGTGATCTAGAGAAGGAGGAACAGCACAGTGGACAGAGGGCAAAGTGTCCAAAGTAACCTAGACAAAGCCTGGTGCTGTATGTCTCTGAGCTTTTAGGGAGTGATGTTCTTTCAGGATATTTTCTTCAGCTTTGGCTGGTTTTGGAGTGCTGTCTCTGTAGCTGAGGAGCATGGTGTCCCTGCTCCTTTGGGTCAAAGAGGGTTCCCTCTTTCTGTGCCCAACAATGCCTGCCCTCTTTCACAGGAACCACAAAGGTAGGTGGGTATTTGCATTCTCTCTGGTTCAGAAAGTGACTAGAGTTCTAGAAGTACCCTATTGAAAAAGAGGCATTGGTGGTTTCCTAGTGGACACATGTAGTTAACAGGGGTGCAGAGATACACACTGGAAGCTGAGGCTTTCCCCCATGCTTTGCTGCAAGTGATTAAAATCTGATCTCTGTAACTGCTTAGTTGGGCATCTTATCGGGAACAGGAGGGCTTACATTGCCTGCCTCCGTCTAACTTTTTGCTGTTTGTTTTTTGCTTGTCCAGAGACAAGAGAGGTACCTCTTAATCATTGTCTTTGTGTGCTTCTCTTGACACTGCTATTGTCACTTTGGTTTTTCAGTAGAGGAAATTGGCTTATTTGAAACATTTGTCTTAATCCTCTATGGAAATATCAGTTTACAGGAAGGTTAAAGCTGCTCGTTTGGGCTCCTCCCAGAGTCTCTGCTGTATTTGTTGGGAAGGAAACCCCAGGGAAACCCCTGAGCAGGTCTTCAGAAGAACAGGGGCTGTGAGGTGTCAGCACTGCAGATGCTTTATCAGGTGCTGTCTGGAGAGCAGAAGGAATAGTTGCATTCATTGTCTCTGCTGTCCAGCTGGGCAGACATCTTCTCTATCTTTGGGAGTTTTTGGGTGCCTCAAAGGCAGCCCAAGAAGCCTTTTTCCATTGGCTTTGAAAGCACAGTGTTTGGGTTTTCTCCAACTTGAATTCTCACTGCCTGTGTTTTGGACAGGGTTTCACTATGTATCTGTGGCTGGCTTGGAACTCACTATGTAGAACAGGCTAGCCTTGAACCCCCAAGTGCTGGATTAAACATTATGCCACCACACCTAGCTTCTCACCATTAGGTTAGTACCTTTTTCCTCTGTTGACCATCAAAGGATTCAGGAAGTAAGAGAGGAAAACACAGATAGACAAATGAAAAAACAGACAAGAAACTTTGGTGCCGTTGCCAGAGCCAAAAGGGTTTCCTGTAGCATTTGGGAGCACAGCAGCTATTTGATGAAAACTTCAGGCTTTTTCTTAGGCACTTTTTTTCTTTTTCCGTCTCTTCTAGGTTTTTCAAGACAGGGTTTCTCTGTGTAGCTTTGCGCCTTTCCTGGAACTCACTTGGTAGCCCAGGCTGGCCTCGAACTCACAGAGATCTGCCTGGCTCTGCCTCCCGAGTGCTGGGATTAAAGGCGTGAGCCACCATTGCCCGGCTGCGTCTCTTCTTTTTTTTTCTTGAGTAGCACTGTGGCCAGAGAGGAGCAGTATGCTAGAATGAGCCGCTGCAGTGGGGTGTTGCCTTGTGATGTCCTCTCACTCACTGCAGGTACTTCTGAAACCCTTGCTCTTCCTGAGGCCCACTGACACCTTGGCCACTCACAAGGGCCAAAGATTGATTTCTGAGTCCTTTGCTGTTTGTCTTCATGCAGCTTTATTAAATACACAGTAAGTAGTGTTGTATTATGGGGAGGCCATGAATTAGCTCCAGGCTTGCACCCCACCTAATTTACCATCTGTGACCTCAGGCAAGTTCCATCATTTCTAAAAGCTTCCTTGCAAAGTAGGGAGAATGGGTGACTACTTCACTGAGCTAATTTGAGACTTTGACATAGTCATTGTGTATGTCACTCGTGGGTTAGCAGGACCCACAACAGTGTTTAATAAACATCAGCTGCTGCATTGTTGGAGTCAGACAGGCTTTTAAGAACACCTTTGTAACATGACTATCTTCCCTCGGTAGGAGTGAGATCCAGTCTGCTTCTGAGAATTTTCACTCATTTCTCCGGCTTACTCATAATCCATACTGTCTCAGTCACTGTAGTATTGCCTTATGAAATTATAGTCTTTATAGGTCATAAATGATTTAATGCTAGCAGTTTTGTGTGATTCGGCTTCATAATCGAGGAGCAGTTAAATGTCTGCTGCCTGCTAGAATTCGTCTACACTTTTCTCTTTTTTCCCACCTTTTCTCTGAAGGTGCACTATTATTCATACCATTTGTGAATGAAGAAACTGAGGATTAGAAAGGTGGGCAGACTTGCCTTGCCATAGGTTATATAGTAAGTAGTCACTCCAGAATTCTAATGCAAGTCTGTTGACTCCCAAGCCCAGTCAACTTCTTTCCAGTCTGTCACGTGGAGAGTCTCAGAAGCCCTCCCTCCCCACTGCTCAGACAGAGCTGCAGACTGTCGTTTCTCTCGCCTCTGTTCCAGGTGGTGGGTTCTCTGTTCCACTTTGTGTCTGGGTTGGATTTTCCTGTTGGAAGCACAGCATGTGTGCGCAGTGTCAGGTTCAGTCAGCTTGGGTCTTTCCTCCACCCGGTCTTCACTGCCCCATGAGTTTCCCCATGGCTGCTGTGTTTTAGTGTCCGCTGTCTAAGAGTGCTGGGACTGTGTCTTTGTTTGTGGAATTACTTAGGATAGATGCACAGTCTTGTACAGGAAAGGAAGCTGAGGCCAGATAGGGTGCACGTCTCTTCTGGGTCTGCCTTGGTTCAGGGCCCAGGTCTTTTGTCCTACCCCCACTTCCTCCTCTCAGTTTTAGAAATGTTGCTAAGGCTGAGGAGGAGGGCGGCCCTTTTGGTAGGGTAGTGTGCTTTTCCTAGTGAAGGAAACCACTCTGTCTGTAATGAATTTTAAGATTGGAAACCACTCAGTATATTTCCTGAAGGAAATCAGAGTCTCCATACATTCTCGTTTGATTTTTTTTTTTCCTGGCACTAAAAAGTATTTCTCCGTTTAATGTGCTTTCAGAGAAATTACTATCTTTTTAAAATATGCTACTAAAACAACCATGGCTGAATTCCAGTCAGTTTCAAATGAGAGTGACCTCTGTCTTTAATAGGAATTTGGAAGTAATTGCTTAATATCTGAATTCAAGATAATGACAACATATTTTGAGTTCTAAGAAAAGCTGCCTTGACCCAGCAGTCAGCTCCCTCACCTGCTCCTGAGCCTGTTGGTGAAGCCCCTGGGTTTGCAGCTGGAGGCTGCGCTAAGTCCTTTGTTGTTCCATTGTTTCCTTTAGGGTAAGAGAGTAATTAAGGGGAACATCTTTCCTGAGCAGCTGGAGCCAAATTCCAGCTGACTACAGCACCTGCAAAGATGGCACCTCTGCCTCTGGGTGGCAGGGTGGGATGCCAGCCATGAGCCACAGCAATGGGCGCCAAAGTGCAGAGACGTGGCCGTGCCGCACAGCTCCTGCCCTTCTGTGAGCTTCAGATGGCAGGAGTACCAGTGAATGCAAAGTGTCTGTTTTAGACTAATTAGTGGGATGATTTGTGAAATGGTGGCTATTTATTTAATTAATCACCAGCACAAAGCCATAAAACCCATATTTTAAAAATCCCTGTTAGTTTGCCATGTGGTTAATAGATTGAGGCACATTAAAAAGTGACATAGTGATGTATTAAAAATGTTCCACCTAAGATTCCTTCAGGAAGGAGCAGAAGCTGTCTGTTTGCAGATGCTGAGATGGAACCTGCCAGGATTGACCCTTCTGAGGTGGAAACATTTGTAAAGGCATTTATCTTTTGAATAGCATCTGTATTAGAACAGCACCTCCTAGAATATTCCAAATGAAAGAACTTTGTAAAATAACTAAAAAATTAGAATTGGAGTTAATTTTTTAATGTTTCTCTTAATGATGAGGACCTATAATGTTCTACAAATTACTCTGTTTACCAAGCATAGGAATATCTCTTATAATATAGGAGGTCTTTTGCTTTTATTTGTGGGTAAAGGGGCATTTAATTAATGAAATATTAAGCGCAGAAGCATTTTTCTTGCAGTTGACAGAACTTCATTCTGTTCAGCTATGTTATTGTTTTCTGTTGAATGGGAGCAAGGGTAATTGTTGTGCTTGTTCGGTCTCAGCTCAGGTGAATTGTCGTTTTTGCATAGTAAGATAAAAACTGAATTGTTCAAGAGATGACACTGACATTAAAAAAGAGAATAAATGGCTTTAATGATAACAAGCAATGGATGCCTTTTATATACTCAAAGTTCTAGTTGATTTTTAGTAAGAGCTAGACACAAGCACATACATAACACATTAACTAGTATTTGAACTAAGTTTGGTGTCTGTGGTGCTTCATTCTTTATTCACACACACTCATGATTGAAGCAGTCTGTGTTAGAATGCTGTGCAGTATGTCAGGGCCATGGGCTCAGTCCCCAGCACCAGGGAGGAAAAATCAAAGTGATCGTCGTCGTTCCTGCTGAGAAGCAAGTTTACCTACAGTGAAATCTGCTCCAGAAAATCCTCCAGTGTGTGAGAATGTGCAGCTCGGCGATGTTTGTAGAAGAAACTGACTGTCCACATCTTAGGCCTCTGCTTCTCTGCTGTGTTGCATAATTCCCTGCTCTGTGAGAAGGGGAGCTGGAATAAAACATGAGTATGTTAATGCAGCCTGGAGCTGATGTGGTGGTGATGATTACAATGCAGAGAAAGCATTTCTCATAACTGCTGTTGCCTACTGGAGCCTTTGAAACATCTGGACTTTTAATTGAAAAATAGTGTGGTGCTGTGCAAGGCAGACATGCTAAGTGAAGTCACTAATTTAGAATACAGAAATATAATTGATAAAGTGCTTTATTTACATTGTATTTAAGTATTCATACTTTGTTATGCTTTGTATAGCAGGAAGTTACTGGGTTAAATTTTCATGAATGTAGACAGTCTAAAATGAGAGAAATTAAGTGAAAGCATTAGTAGAATTTTCCATTGAAAGCAGTGAAAAGTTTACTCTAGAAGGGTGTGCACGTTTGTATCATTTGGGACCTTTTAAGGAACTAAAGAGTGTCTTTGGTTTTGTGTTTTAAAAGAACTAGCCTTAAGTTTGGTAGCACCATTACATTTCTTTCTTGTTATTGCAGTCATATCTTGGGGTTTTGTTAGTTTGTTTTGTAAGAAAAAGTTCCCTGGCATAATGGTAAATGGTTCTAATGGCAGCATTATTGTCCAATAAACCAAAGCCTTCCCCACCTCTGGGGCAGGTTATCAGAGTCTGCCCAGGAGAGCAGAAGAGCTGGTGAAGGGTGTGCAATTAACCTTTGTCCTGCCTTCCAGCAGGGGAACTGACCCAGCAGCCTTCCGAGGAAATCCAATTTCATTTAAAATGAATTTGAAAAGACAAATTAGCCATATCTATTTTAATAAGATAAAAATCCCGACTCTGCCTGCATCTGGTTTAGTTAGGACCTCAAAGGAGATCAGACTGACGGAGCCTCACGATGAACATGAAGAAATAATGCCAGGGGGCTAAGATAGACACTCTAGGGACCCAGGTGCACCAGCAGCTCTTCAGTTTCTGCAAGCCAGCAAGTCTGGGCTGCCCCTTTCTGCAGAGGATTGCAACCTGAGAAGTACCATGGCCTCCTTAAGCCCCTAGCCAGAGGGAGGTTGATGCCATATGCTGCTGGCTCTTCCCTCCAGGGGCCAAATTGTTATTTTCCTCCCTGGATGAGAGCACACTGGGGTACTGCCACTAGGGTAACAGAAAGACCTCACAATTACAGATTTATCTCTTCGTCTAAGAGTAGCTATCCCTGCGGCCTGTGAGTGAGTGTTGACTACTACATGTGAAAACTGAAGAGAATGTGCTGCCAACTTTTGAAGGAGCTGAATGTTCTTTGCATTTTAACCCCAGAAACATAGAATTACCAAGCTCCATTGTGTGCCCAATAGCAGGGAGACTGGAAGCCTCTCCACCCCCTGAATAACTGAGGCAGCCCTTCCTCTGTCCCTCTTCCTCCCTTTCCAGTGGTGATCCCTAGTTTTGAAGTTGTGGCTGCAGAATTTGTACCCTTTGCTAGATACTCTGGCCTTCAGGTGTAAGATTCACCCAGGGATAGGGGTTTTGCCTGGGAGGAGAACTTAATGCTTTCTGTCTCAAAAGGAATTTGGAGCAGCCTACGTGATGATATTCCTCAGCTCCCAGACGATCTTCATCGGACTTTGGGGTGAACTAATGAAATCATGTGTGGCAAATACGGGACTCTGGCTAGATGCCCAAGTAATGGCGACAAAGCAGTGGCAGAGAGCTAAATGGGAGCACAAAGATCTATATACAGTAAGATCTGTGTCTTTACTGGCAGCCTAGTGATTGGCTCAGCTTGTGTTGTGCAGTACTGTGCATTTCCTGATTTCACAGGGTGTCAGGCAAACAGCACTTCCTATTATTCATTTTTTGTTTTGTTTTGTAGAGGCAGGGTCTCACTGTGTAGCCTAGGCAGGCCTAGACCTCATTGTGAAAGCCAGGCTAGCCTCAAACTTGGAGTGATCCTCCTGCTTCTGCCTCTGGAGTGCTGAGATTATAGTTATGCACCAACACTCTTGGTTGTCTTTCAGTACTCAGTACTGACTGTCCTCAGCACTCATGGACCCTACTCTCCCCTCCTTTTTAAACATAAATTTTTTTCCCTCTTGGGGACTGGTAAAGACGTGGTAGAGTTTGGGGTACTGCTTTGTGTTTATAAATTTTGTGTATAACTAACTGCAAGTGATTGTCAGCGCATTCTAGCTACCTATAATGATTTGGTTTCTCTATTTCCTGCTGATTCTGTTTCTGGGCATTTATAAACTGTTAAATGAAAGTCTTCAGTTGACCACTTGTGTTTGTAGTTTCTTGTGGAAAGCAGAGTGTGTTTTCTTCTTAGTCGCTGAGTTGTAGGCTCTTTGTGTGACTTTTTCTTGCACAGAGAAACCCCACCCCCAGATCTCACATGTGCATTTTGAGGATGAAAGTAAATGTCATAATTGGAGAAATGGAAGGCTATTTATTTCCATTTTGTCTGATGTTTTTACATTGTTTGCTAGGAGGTGCGTCAGGGACTTGAATTAATTATAATTACCGAAGAGGCGTACACTGATGGAGCAAATAAAGTAGTAAGCCCGTTTGTGCCAGGGTTGTCTAATTATAGCCCAACTTTGGATAAGCTGTATGTGCTTGAAAGGTTCATTTTTAAAGTTTTTAGGACTTACTAAATAATGATTCAGTGAAATGTTTGAATTCTATCAATGAAGAACATCAAGTCTCAGAGTGATAAAGGAGCCTAGCATTGCATAGAAATTTGTGGGTCTTAAAGACCAGTTTAATCAAGGAAATTATATAATTTTAAGGTGAATGTTTATGTTTAAGAATTTTACCATGTTTAATCAACTGAAACTCTACAAAATATGTATCGAGATTATTTCCTTCACTATTTTTTTTGGCTCTGCTCTGAAATGCTTCACTGTCTCTGAAATTCAGTTGTCCATGGGATAATTGGGAGGGTTGTGCCAAAGTTTCCCTGTCTTTCAGATTGTGGTGATGGCCAGTTGTAACCTTTGCCAGAGCTCTGCCATCTAGTAATGGAACCAAGCATGCATTCTCTGTTAAGTTTTAATGTTGAAAGTTGGTATTAAATCTTAAAAAGACTCATTATACTGTGAAAATTGATAGAGTTTAATACATGTAACTCTTCTTTATGGTCATAAAAAAACCTATTTTTACTTTTAAAGCATATTGATTTTATTATAGAAATGATTTAATAATAAAGAGGTCTCTAAACTTATATAGGACTTAGTTCATGCAGATCACCTTTCCCTGATATTATCATCGTTGTGGAAGCCATTGTTTGTGTAATGGAATGCAAAATGCTGTGCAGCATTTAATGATCAAAGAATCCCACAGTGGCTATGAAAATTCAAAATGGACACTTTCCATGCTGTAAAGATGGCTTTAAGGTGGCTGGCTTGTACCTGTGAGCACACATGCTAGGACATTGTGTAACCATCTCCAGGTCAGGTAAGAAGAGAACACTGTGGCTTTTCTTCGAAACCTTTTTCTGTTGCCTGTGCCTCCCTTTGCTCAGAGAGATGCTTTTTCCAGAAACCTGCCTGGCCTTAGCAGCAACTTAGACCACAGTAAGAAGGGTCACCAACTACAACAGTCATAGGAGCAGACTCTTGCAGGAAAGATGCCAAGCACCAACCTCGGGCCTCTGCACAGAGTTGCACCCAGCCTCACAAAGGCCTGGCATAGACTGCTATTATTTTGAAATAGATATTCTCATCTGTGTTTCATAGCTGAGGAAATTTGACTTTCAGAGAGGTTAGAGACTTGCTCATAGTTGCACAGTTCAAAGTCCAGACCAGTCTTTTGGCCTCTGTACTGAGGGGCCTAGCACACCAACATGATGATTATTCCACCAGCGTGGTAGACATTGATGGTATCAGGAAGTGTGTTCTTCATTCAGCTTGAGAATGATGACTGCTGTTCCTGTTCCAGTCTGAGAACACTTTCAGTTTTTCCCTCATGCTCCTCCCATTCTTACAGTGTTAAACTTATGTTTGAACATGAGTGACTGCTATTTTTCCAGTTGATATATATTTTTAAATTTTTGATTTATTGGCTGGGCTTGGTGGTGCAAGCTTTTAATCCCAGCACTCAGAGGCAGAGGCAGGTGGATCTCTGTGAGTTTGAGGCCAGCTGCTCTGCAAAGCTATCCAGACTAGCTAGGCCTACATAGTAAGACCTTGTCTGGGGTGGGTGGGTAAGGTATTATTGCTATGTGTGTGTTGCTGGGGAGCTTGTAGGTGCCACAGCATGTGCATGGAGGTCAGGGGACAACTTTCAGGAATCAGTTTTCTCTTGCAACCATGGTTCTCAGGATCAAACCCAGGTTGTCAGGCTGATGCAGCAAACACCTGTCCACTGAGTCATTTGCTAACTTCAAAAATTATTTCAGTTTATTGCTCAAACCACATAGGATAACTCACTGTTTTAAAAACAGTAGTGTTAGACTTTTTTTTCCCCCCAGAAAGATCAGAGCATCAAAATATTTTAAATAGAGAATATTTTTCCTGAGAGCAACAACTTCTTTTCCTGGTTCCCATCTAGGACTATAGATTGACATTTGCTCTAATGTTCTGTTTTCCTGTGCTATCTTGTCCTCCTGAAAAGGTTGCAGTCTGGTGTACTCCACAGTACGAGTAGCCGGGGTGGCACTGGGTTTTTGTTTGGTTTGGTTTTGTGTTTGGAGTTTTGGTCATGGGTGTTTAAAGGGGAGGCTGTATGTAAAGCAGCAGTAGGCTGGTCCAGATGCCATTAGGCTAGAACTGAGACCAGTGGGCAAGCTCTGCAGGAAGATTTTATCCAGTAGAAGGTTTGCTTCAGCAGATTGGAGGACCACATCAGTGTAGGTCTTCAGGGGAAGCTGTCCCACAGAAACATGTGGGACACTGTGTTCTGAGGGTGTTTTAAAGGGGGGGGGGTACCCAGAAGGTATCTAAGAGTTCCAAGTCTGTAATGTCAGTAAAAGCTTCTAGGTCTGTGATTGTAAAGTAGGAAAACATATAGCAAACATAGTGGACAATGAGCATTTCATGAGCCTTTACTGTAGATTAGACAGAGAAGTGAGTGCTTCTGTGTGCAATCTTATCACACTGTCTCTATAACCCCATTAGGACTGTTATTGTTCATGCTTTTAAAGTCTGTGTGTGTGTGTGTGTGTGTGTGTGTGTGTGTGTGTGTGTGTGTAGTGTAGTGTAGTGTAGTGTATGCATTATGTGTTCTTGTGCATGTATGTGGAGGCGAGAGGTTTACTCTGGTCCCTTCCTCTGTTGCTTTTCATTTTATTTACTTATTTTCTTGAGCCAGGCTCTCTCACTGTACCTGGAACTCACTGATGGCTAAATTAGTTGACCATACTGCACTACGCCACTATGTTCAAATTCTGTTGTTATTTCTGACAGGGTCTCACTATACAGCTTTGGCTGACCTAGAGCTTGCTTGTGGACCAGACTGGCCTCGAACTTACAGAGATCTGCCTGCTTCTGTCTCCCAAGTACTGGGATTAAAACTGTATGCCACCATGCCTGGCCCAATACCTAATACCTTACATGGGTTCTGAAGATCCAAACTCAGGTCCTCATGCTTTGTGGATGAGGAAATCCTAACTCCAAAAGCTTAAGTTGCTGAAGGCCAGACTGTAGTGGCGCTGTGTGCAGATGTGAGTTAGAGCCTATACTCTTCACAGTAACACTGTACACTGTGCTCCTGCCTGGCTTCCTCTATGATGGCAAAGATCCGAGAGACACCAGATCAGAACTTGACCTTGTTAAAGAAGGAGTGACAGTTGACGTTCTTGATAATAAAAGCTTAATGGAACCAAGGTTGGTGATTCCGAGGGAATTAATGAGATTTTGTCAATTTTATTTTAAGCTTGTCAGAAAATACAGTGTCCAGTGACAAACTGTAGAAATGTTTTTGACAAATTAACTTGACTACAGGTGCCAGATCAGGGAAATGTTAATTTAATAGCCTTTAAGCAGTCCAGATTTATTGAGGGTTAAGATAGCAGTACAAAGCCAACTCCATAGCTCTGAATGGATTTGTCATAGAATTTTATACAAAATCTATTCATATTCATTGCTGCTATTTTGAATGTAAAAAAAAGTGAGATCATTTTCTAAGCCCATAAAATTGTGGTGTTTAGAAGTTTTCCCTCCATTATATAGAACCTCTTTATTTCTCATAATTAGATAATCTAGCTTATGCTGGATTTTGTTTGAAAATATTACTTCTTTTCAAATGGAAGCCATTAACTACCCCCAGGGAGGTGAGCATTGGAGTGCACCAGATCTCACCTGGCACCTAGACAACACAAGCCCTTTCTGTGTCTGTGGAGGAGGTGAAGGGGAAGGTGTCAGTAGAACGGCACAGCAGCCGTTTCTTAAACAGAGTGTTTCCTTTCAAAGGCTACACGTAGCCCTTTATCAGTCTGCGGGACACACTGACGCATTCAGTTCTGCATTGAAGGTACAGGTGGTGGTCTGCTCGTGCAGTGTGACCGAGGGAGCAGTGCTGCCTGGTTTGTCTCTGTAATTGCAGCAGCCGAGCCGTCTGTCCTTCCTCTTTCCTTCCCTGGCAGAGAAATTGAACACTTAGCACAGCTGGAGATCTGTTATTCAATTCATTATTGGAAACGTTGGTGTTAAGTAGCCCTGCTAACTGAGTCTTGTGTTCTTAAGTCTTAGTTCAGTTGACTCACTTGATGTGGGTAGCTCCTAATTGAAGATTATTTTAAGCATGCTATGTAGCACAAGTTTGTAATCCCAGCAGCATGCAGGAAGCAAAGGCAGGAAGATCACATGTTTGAGGCCAGTCAGGGCTACATAGTGAAACCCTCTCTCAGAAAGTATGTGTGTGTGTTGGGGTGGGGGTAGGCTTAGAGAGATGGCTGAGCAGTTAATTGCACTGACTACTCTCCTAGAGGACCTAGGTTTGATTCCAAGTACCCACATGGTGGCTCACAATTGTCTGTAGCTCCAATTTGAGGGGATCCAAAGCCACCTCAGGCACACATGTGATGCACAGACATACATACACATAAATAAATATAGAGTTTTGGTGTTGTTTTCTTTTTGTTTTGGGGTTTTTGTTTGTTTTTGTTTTTGAGACAGGTTTTCTCTGTGTAGACCGGGCTGACCTTGAATTTGGAGATATCTGCCTGCCTCTGCCTCCTGAGCGCTGGTATTAAAGGTGTGTACCACACCTAGTTTAACATAAAATTCTTTTTTAAAAAGATTATTTGAGCCGGGTGGTTGGTGGTGGAGGCCGCGGCAGCGGTGCTTACCTTTAACCCCAGCACTCAGGAGGCAGAGGCAGGCGGATCTCTGTGAGTTCCAGGAAAGGCACAAAGCTACACAGAGAAACCCTGTTTGGGGGGTGGGGGGAGATTATTTGAAACTGAGCAGCATCTATTGTTCTTTCTGCTTTCTGTATTTTAGAAATTATAAAGTGTAAATCTTGAAATTAGTTTTATGATTGGCAATGGATATATAGGTTATATATTTAGGTTATATTTTATTTTAGTTAATTAGACAAATGGGCAAAGATATGGTATGAAGGGACTAATCCATCATCATGTTCAATGTTGTACATTTTAGTTAGTATTATTTACATTTCATGTGATAAATTATTTTTAAGCTTTATGTTTTAGATTGGAAAATCTAGTTATTACTTAGATTATTAATTAGATGGAATTGATTCATAATTCCATCTAATATGTTGATATTCTCTTGATAATGGTTTCAAAAAGAATGAGCTTTTTCAATGTATCATAAGGTACAAAGACTCATATCCCTTGACCCAGTAATATACACCTGAAATATGTACGTATTTATATCAAAGAATGCTTGAGAGAATACAGCTTAAAATAGTGGGATGTTTAAAACGCTCAGCTCTGTAAACTGCAGTGTAATGAAGTGTTTTCAGTCATTATTCCTCACTGGTTATATGTCAGGTCCTGTGTTATGTGCAGGAGACATTTCAGAGAAGAGAGTGGTCTGGAGGAGCAGAGGCAGTCCGTTTATGTGGGATAAGAAAGAAGAGCGAGACATGAGGAGTGTGTGCAGCTTGGCAGGCTAACCCTGAACCTCTACCGTACTTCAGGCCTGAGGAGTTGTTCCCTTTCTGTAATTGGCACTTGAGCTAGTGAAGAAGGTCCAGAGGTCGATGCAGAGAACAGTGAACTATAAGGTTGTGATGATCGAATTGCTAGGAAGCAGAGGAGAGGCGGTTATTTTGGACTTTCTTTCTTGAAAGAGATGTTTGATTTGAAGGGCAGAGGAAAGCCTTCATTCCTTGGTCAGTGATTGTGTGTGGGTGGGATGTGTATAAGATGGATTCCAGTGAGGAAGTGGAGCTTTGGAGAGGTGTCTGCCGCAAACCTGGGTCCAGCTCTACTCTGCATTGTTCCTGTGTGTTGTAGCAGTGAGGCACTGGGTCTGGTTGATCAGGCTACTAGCTTCCATGCAGAGCAGGGGTGCTGAGTTACAGTGGGTTTCTGACTGGCGTGAGCTGTGATTTGAGGGAAATTTTCTCATTGTTGGCAGGAAGGAGGTAGGGCTGTGGAGGGTGGGCTTCCTGACGTAAGACAGTTGGAATACTGATGTTCTGGTATGGCCAAGAGATGATGCAGTTTTCATCTGGGCCAGAGCCATGAGGGAAGAAGGAAGAGCAGGGCTTGAGAGACATTTGGGCAAGAAAGAGTTATGGCAGTTCCTAGCCTGTGTGGTGCAGTTTCCCAGTAGCTGCAGAAAGCCTTGTGAGTACACAGATGATGGGAGAGCTGACGGTGGAACACTGGCTGAATGGGAAGTTTTGCCAGCATTTTCAGAGCCCTCGCTTGGGAGGCCCGAGGTCTGGACTTGGGTCAGCCCTGTGCGGATTGCCCCATGCAGGCTGCCCTTGTGCTGAGGAAGTGCTCTTCTGTTGCCTCAGATCTGCATCTCAGGCTTTGCCTGCTTTCCCTTGCTTAGGGCAGTTCTGGAGAGCATGGATCAGCTTCACATTTGTTGACATTATTTAAAAAACAGAATTAAGATACACATTTAGAACTTAATTGTTTATATGTGTGTGAATTTGCTTGTTCCACAGTGGGTCCTCAGGACAATTTCAGGGAGTCCATTCTGTTCTTACACTAGGTTGGGTCCCAGGTCATCCAGTTTGGCAGCAAGTGCCTTTACCTGCTGAGGCATCTCACCAGCTGGATTCATTGCTTTTTATTTTTCTTTAATAAAAATTATTGGTGCTCTTGGGCTCTGTTTCTTCGGGAGCAGCTTAGTCAAATCAGTGTTAGTGGGTTCTGTCTATGGGAGCAGTTGTTCCCAGTTGGTGTAGCGTGTGCTTATGGTTTCAGTGGTTGTTAGGTTTGTAGGGGTTGTTTTGTTTGTTTGTTTGTTTTTTGGTTTTTGGGTTTTTTTTTTGTTTTTTTTGTTTTTTTTTTTTTGGTGGGGGAGCAGGGAAAGGTAGCTGTCTGGTCGCTGGGACTCTGATGGGTAGAGCTTAGGGTCAGTCGGTGAAGTGTATACTTACAATTCTGGTGATCTGGTTTGGTCCCCGTTTTGGATAACTGTTGCCTTGCTTGCTGACCTTGACCTTGATAGCCTCCCTATGCTAATTCCCTGCCAGGTTCTACCCTCCTGAATGCTTAAGGGAAGTTCCTTGTCTGTGTATCCTGCATAACAACTTAGATGCAAGATTGTAAGCATCAGTAGCAAACTTCTGCCCTCCGGGGTTCTCCCATTGTGCTGTAAGCCTGTATTTAAGACCTCCTCCCTCCTTCAGTAAATGGCATTCAGCATCTAAAATAAACAAACCAATAAATAAATAAAAATAAATAAAACACATAACAATAAAAAAAATTATTTAACCCTGGGCCTTGCCTATTGTAGGGAAGTGCTACGGTAGAGCCATAGTCCTAGCCCACATCGTATGTTCCTAGTAAGTAGTTACTTAAGGCCTTAACATGGGGCAGCATTTCCAACATGGAACTTTGTTCTCTTACCTAATGCCATTAAGCCTTGAGTAGTAGTTATTCTTGCTATCTCTATCTCCTTGTTGTTGTTGTTGTTTATAATTAGGGTATTTTGTTTCTAATTGTAAACATAGTGTTCACTTTAGAAAACACAAAGCAAAAAATTAAAGTCACTCATAGAATCCCCATGTCTCAGGAGGAACCTCTGTCCCATCCATGTTGTGCTGGCTGTAAACAGGACTCCCGGCTTTCTGGAGGAGCGTGACTGAAAAGTTTCCTAAAATGCCTCTACCAGGCCCTCCCAGGGTGACTGCTGGGCTCTCTTAGCAGCTTTTATCTTTTCCTTCTTAGAGTGCTCACAACTGTGAGCCCGGAGCCTGCCGAAGGGCAGCTGAGCACTTGTGTATTAGACCTGACCTTCTGGTCCCAGCATGGGTTTCAGTGGCTGTTTGTTGAAGGCAGGAGAGAGGAGAAAGGTACAGCCGAACCCTCTCACCATGAAGCCCCCTCTCTTGTGCTCTAATTATGGCTTCATCTCCCCAATCCTGGACTGGAGCACATAAATTGCTGTATGACATGATCTTTGTTTATTGCTAGTTGCTTTTTAATAGTTGGATGTTAGGTCTCTGGAATATTGCTTTCTTGATGTGTGATGAATACTTTTAATCATTTGGTCACCTTATTTTTTTTTTATAAGTTAATTACATTCTATTATGTTGATGGATTGTTTTATGTTTTAGATGATTTTCTCTAAATCTTGCAACACAGGGACTCTTAGTTAAGCTCACTGCCACCACCTGGAGCTTTTTCCGAAGAGCCTCCTCATTAAAATAGGTAATTTCAAGATTTGTACAAGGTACTTTCCCAGGATGGAATTAGAAGATTAAAATGATGAAGTACTTCATTCATTTGCTAAGCATCTCTGTGTTTATTCTGATTTCATATGAAATGAGCAGGGTTAACAGCTGCTGGGTTTCCTAACTCAGTGATTATCCTGCAGTTTGGGGCAGAGAGGGCCGGGGGTTGGTGGTGGGGTCTCAGTCCCTGTCTGTCCTGGAGTAGCCCTCAGATCTAGATCCTTCTGTAGGAGGCTGCTCCAGGTGGAACCTTTGTTGTGTTCATGAGGACAGAGCAAAAGACAGAAGGTGAGCTGCAGAGAGTGGGTGGCACTTGGTCTGACTAAGAGGATGAAGGGTGGCTTTGGAGTTATGATGGCTCAGGTTGAACCGTGGTTTTTCCGTGTGACATCTAGTAAGCTGCTCTGCACTTAGGAAGCACATCGCAGTTTTGGAAGCAGATTTACACTGTCTTCCCCAGTGGGCCTCCGTATCTTGAGATGTCAGCCCTGTGGCCCTCAGGTGTAGTTCTGCAGGCGGAGGAGGGATACGCGAGGATAAAAAGGGAAGGCAGTGGGCTGGCATGAAGGCTCAGTGAGTACAAAGGAAGAACAGTAAAGCAATAGACTAGGCCTCATAAGGAAGGTGTGTGTGTGTGTCTGTGTGTGTGTGTGTCTGTGTGTGTGTGCGTGTGTGCGCGTGTGCGTGTGTGCATCTGTGGAAGGGGGATTTATTTGACTGGTTTACAGACTGTGGTCAGGATAGTTCAACAGTGGCTTTTTCCCGGTGGAAAAGCCAAGAATCCACAAGTTGTTTAGTCCACGAGACTGGATGTCTCACCAGTGCCAGTCTGCTGCCTGAGCCTGGAGGATTCCTGGAGAGCTGCTTGTTTTCAGTTGACTTTGGAGTCTGCTCAGCAACAGAGGGATAGACTTGCCAGTAGGAATAAGGACAGGCTGGGCAAAGCAAGGCTTCCACCTTCCATGTCCTTTTATGTGGGTTGCACTAGAAGAAGGAGCCCAGATTTAGGGTGAATCTCCCTACCTCCGAATCCAGTTGGGAAGAATCCCTCAGCTAGGCTGTGGTAATACACCCCTTTAATCACAGCATTCCAGCTAGTTCTAGGACAGCCAGGGCTACATAGAAAAACCCTGCCTTGAAAAACCAAAAAAGAAAAGTCCCTCAAAGGTGTGCCAGCTTCAGGTTCCCACTGTAGTCAAGTTGACAATCACGGCTAGCCATCATAGCCCTTCAGAAAGGTTCCATTGTTGTTCGTTCACCCTTTGCCTGCCCTGATATCAGCATATTTGCTGGAGAAACCTTACTTAGCCATTGCAATTATTATTTCTAAACTAAACTAAACTAAAAAGCATGCAGGAGTATGCATGTGTACAGACAGGCCATGCCTATGAAGAAGACAGTGAATATTGTTGAGAATTGACTTTGTTACTACTCACTTGATACCTTTAGACGTAGGGACAGTCGCTTGATCTATTGTTCATTGTTGGGTTGTAAGAGAAGTACCATTTATGTAAAGTGTTTTTTAATCCAACTTTATTTTACTTTCCTTATTCAGGTTCTGATTCTTTTTATCTTAGAATGCTAGAATTATAAAGTGAAGCCATGTGATTGGCGAAATCTGTTTCCCTGTATGATCAGGAAACAGAACCATGAAAAAAGGGCAAGAGAGAGAAAGGAAATGAAGATTTATTGAGTGCCTCAAATAGGCATTTAGGCCATTCAATGTGTTTTGTTTGTTCATTTGGCATTTAGTGTAAGTGGGGATGAAGTTCCACTATGCCAGCCAGGCAGACCTCAAATTCCTAGGCTTAAGGATCTTCCTACCAATTAGCTGTGACTACAGACAGTGCCAGCATGTCTTGACGAACAATTTCTTTTAGAGGGCCTTTAGGGTGCCAAGCACAGTGCTAGGCATTGTGTATGGAGCAAAAAGCAAAGAGACAGGGTCATTGCTCTGGTGGGAAAAGCATGTACTAAAAATGAACATAAATAAAGGCATCATCTTAAATTGTTAAGAGGTGCAAAGAAAATGAGCAGGGTACCTGTGGGAGAGTAACTGAGAGGCACTTCTCTCTATAGCATCAGTAGCAAAGGAGCTGTGAGCTCTGGCATCAGTCCTCACGAGAGTCTTATCATTTTACATATAAGGAACAGAAGCCAAGAGCACACACTAAAGGATGACAAGTGATGGAGCACAGCCTTCTAGATGTAGTTAGTTGTGCCCAGTGAGGTCTTCAAAGTGAGAGGTGCAGATAAGATATGCACAGATGTGTGTTCAGACATACGTCCTGGGAGCACTTCCAGGCCAAGGTAGCTAAACCCTGATGGACAGGAAAGGGAATTGGCATTGGGTGATGATGGAGAAGTGGGTACCAGTCCTATCAGACAGTGCTGTGAGAGTTTGGACTTTATTCATTGTCATTCACTCACTAGAAAAATTCAGACAGGATTGTAATGTGATTGGCTTTCAGGGTCAAGTCCCTCCCTCATTCTGCAAATCAAAACCAGGATATAGTAAGGAGCACTCTACCGGTGTGCATGCTTTCAGGGAAGTGTGTGTGTACATGTGTGTCTATACACATGGAATTGTTTTGTATCTACCTTTACACTGGGGCTATTTAGCAGATTCTCTGTGGCTGTGACTTACATTATGATGGATGGCGTGGAGCACTTTCATGTATTTATTGACCACTTGTATATCTCCTCCAGAGAAATTTCTGCTCAAATCCTTTGCCAGTATCTTAATTGAGTTATCTTTTATGTTGTGTTGTGCAAGTTCTCAGAATGTTTGAGATGGTAGGCCCTTACCGGATGAATGGATTGCAGCTCTTCCCCTTCTGTGGGTCACCTTTTCATGTTCTTGACAGTGTTCTTTGGGGAACATTTTTCAAAAATTTTGATCAACTGATTTATTTATTTATTTATTTTGCTTATACTTTGTGTCATTTAAAGAAATCAGTGACTAATTCAAAGTCATGAAGACTTCTCCTACTATAAGTTCTATATTTTTACCTCTTACATTTGGATCTTTGTAGATGCTATGAGGTAGGAATGCAAATTCATCCTTTTGCATGTTGATCTTAGGTCATCCTACTGCTGTTCACTGAAAAGACCATTCTTCTCCATTGAAACAGTTTTGCAATAGTTGTCCTAGAACTTACTAGTGGAGTAGAAAGATAGTAGAAGGAGAAAGAATCTGGGACATGAGTAGCTGCTGTGGTGGTGGTACCACTTGCTGCAACAAGGAGGTTGATGTTGTAACTTGGGGTAGGAGGGAATGGGGAGCAGTAAAACACACCAATATAAACTTGAATTGTCTGCGCTCTTTTTTTTTGTGATGTACTGGACATGTTTGTGAGTAAGAAAGACTGTGAGCCAAGACTGCCGAGCTCTAGTCTCTGGTGTGGAAAGGGGATGGCCCAGGGCCATGTGGAACAGAGCAGGAGAGGAAGCTATAGTTGAGTCGTTTGGAACTAATGGAACAGGAATTTTTTTTTTTTCAAGAAAAGAAGAAATAATAGTTTGGAATAGTGGGGAAAGGACTACCTACATGGCCCCCAACCTTGAAGATTATGAAAAAGAAGACTGAAGAGCAGGACATGGTGGAATGCACTTGTAACTGCAGCCAAGGCATGCGAATCATGAGTTTGAAGCCACTGTGGGCAGCAGGGCAATTTGGGAGGTACAGAGGGGGAAGAGAGGAGAGCTAGGAAGAGTGAGAACACGGGGAAAAGCTGAGCAGTCCTGTTTGGAGAGAAAGGCAGAGGAGGCATGCCCTCCCAGACATAGCTTTTGCTTAAGGCATAGAAGTGGAAGAACGTTGAAAAGCAGCTTGGATGTGTTGCTGACTAGTGCCATTGCTCCAGAGAGCCAAAAGGAGAACACAGAGAAAGGAGGGCTGAGTGTGTGGAAAGAATCAGGAGTGCCTAGAGTCATGTGCATTGAGCAGTAAGAGAAGATCAAGGACCCTTGAACTTCTGTGGCACTTAAGTAAACAGGTGTGCTGCCCGATGGAGTTAGTACCCTAAGTCTCAGACACATAGACAAGCTCTTGGTCCCAGTGTGAGTGCCTCCTCTTCAACCTCTCCAGGAGAGACATGGCTATACCAGGGAAGGCAACTGATGCCAGGGTCTGTTAGTGTGTCCTCCAGGGGGAGAGACTTGATAACAAACCCAGTCTGTCCAAGCACTAGCTCTGCTCATGCTCGTACTTGTCTTCTAGAGCACATTCACCTTTCTGAACACAGACTTTGTCCACCTTGAGACTGGCTAGGCTCAGAGTAGGTCTATGCAGGTCTGTGTAGGGTAGGAAATGGCTGTGTTGACCCAGACTAGCAGAGTTGTGCTAGGACTCATTGTGCCTGCAAGATCACAGCTGTGTGCTTTACTTTGTCATGCATGTGCTCCCTCCACAGGGCCATGTGGGTACAACTGCAACTAAGAAGATCGATGTCTACCTCCCCCTGCATTCAAGCCAGGACAGACTGCTGCCAATGACCGTGGTGACAATGGCCAGTGCCAGGGTGCAAGACCTCATTGGGCTCATCTGTTGGCAGTATACAAGTGAAGGACGGGAGCCAAAACTCAAGTAATCCTTTCTCTTCTCACCTACTCTAGTTCCTAATGGTCTCCTAGCCACCAAATCTGCATCCTTGGGCATGTCAGTCTCTTTAGACATTAGCCAGAGAACCAGATTTTCATACTGGTAGAGCTCAGAGTGCTCTCCAGCACGTGGGAGGAAGAGGCAGGTGGATCTCTGTGAGTTTGAGGCCAGCCTGGTCCACAGAGTGAGTTCCAGGATAGTCAAGGCTACACAAAGAAACCCTGTTTTGAAAAACAAAAAATTATAGAGGACCTCAAAAAAACCCCATTTAGGTACATTATATCTACCAGTATTTTCTGTAGTAGAACTCTTAATTTAGATATATGTTTAAAACATTTAAAACATTCTCAATTTTAAAATAACTTATAAATGAATAGACTGCATGTTGGCATACATTTTTATTTTTTTATAAAACATTCTTCTTGAAGAACATTAGATGAAATTGTTATTAGGTGTGTGTGTGTGTGTGTGTGTGTGTGTGTGTGTGCGCGCGCTTGTACATATACATGCTCGTGCTTGTACCTATGCCCAAGTGGATATGGAAGCCAGAAAACAACCTTCAGTGTCATTCCTCAGGAGCTGTCCACCTTGTTCTTTGAAACCGTCTCTCATTCACCTGGAGCTCACCAATTGCTCTGGGCCGATTGGCCAGCCAGCCCCAGGAGTCTTGTCTGGCTTTACCTATCTAGAGCTGGGATGTCATGCATGTACTGATGTACCCAGATTTTTTCCTGAGTGCTAGAGGGTGGAGACAGAAGGATCCTAGGGTCTTGCTGGCTAGTCTACCTAGGCAGTTCAATGAGAGGCCCTAGTAGGGTAAAGATTTGTAGAGGAATAACCCAGATGTTGACCTCTGTCTGCCATAGATCACATACACACCACATATAGCACATACACACATACATAAATAAATGCCACTAAAAGCAGAAAAATATCTACAGCTTTCTCAATAGCCAGGGAAATAGAGTTAAGCTTATCAGTTAAACATAACACAGAGTGGCTGGAGAGATGGCTCAGCAGTTAAGAAGAGCACAATGGTTGCTCTTCCATCGGACCCTGGTTCAATTCCAGCATCCACATGGCACTCAAAACTAACTATAGTTCTAGGGCACCTGATGCTTTCTTCTATATCCTGCAGGCACTTAATGCACATGCTACACAAACATACATGCAAGTAAAACATCCATACACATAAAATAAATAAAGATTTAAAAAAAGAAAGAAAACAAAAAAACAGGAAGAAAATAAAGAAGCAAAAGGACTTGGCATGGTGGTGCCCATGCTCCTGGCATGTGGAGACAGAGGCAGGAGAATTGCTGGAAACTTCGATCTTGCCTGCACTGCATAGTGAGTTCAAGACCTTAGTGTTAGACCCTGTCTCAGAAACATACATAAAATGATATGTTTTATTCAGATGAATTATTAATGATAGTAATGCCAACAGAAACTCACCTATTAAATATATATCACTTATGAAATTAAATTTAAGTTTTTAGTGTTATAATGCTTTCTCCTCATGGCACAGAGTCTAGAAGTTACCTCTCTTCCTTTGCTTGTGAGTCCTTCTCCCTGTCCCTTCCCGTCAACAGGTGTTCAGCTCAGCTTTCAGGAGGAATGGGAGAAGTGGCTGGGAAGTTGAGAGAGTCAAACAGGAGAATTGTTTGTTTTGTTTGTTCTTCCAGACGAGGTTTCTCTGTGTAGTTCTGGCTGTCCCGGAACTCCCTCTGGAGACCAGGCTGGCCTCGAACTCACAAAGATCCACCTGCTTCTGCTTCCTGAGTGCTGGGATTAAAGCCACCACGCCTGGCTTCAGACAGTAGAATTTAAGACAAAACATACCCATTTTGGCAAAGTTCATGGTGAAATGAGGAATGACTCGTCTAGGTAACATAATAATCCTGTGTTCAACTAGCAACATGCATCAAAGGAAGAGAGCACCAAGGCTTTGATGATGCACTTGTGAAACAGGCTGGTTCAGTACACTCCTGCCAAAGCCGGTCAGCCAGGCCAGGGGCCAGATGAGGGTCTGCCGAACAAAGTATAATGAAAAGCACACAGCCAACTCCATTACTTTATGTATTGATTCTAAAAAGCAAATAAAAATGTTATGCAGCATTAAAAGAAAGGATACTACCCGGTCAGTGATGATGCATGCCTTTAATCCCAGCACTCGGGAGGTAGAGACCAGCAGATCTCTATGAGTTGGAGAATATCTTGGCCTACAGAGAAGGTTCCAGGACAGCCTGGGCTGTACATAGAAACCCTGTCTCAAAAAAACAAAAAGGATTCTATGGACCGGGGATAATTTGTAAGAACAATTAGGAGTTGGGGGAGATAGTTTGAAGCACATAAATAAGTCACAATACATTATTTAAGAAAAGAAGACAAAAAATATATTGGAGCAGCACAGGGGATCACAATCCTTTGTCTACTTAAGCTATTACGTATACAGAACACTAGACTTAAAATCATCTGTTTTTAGCTTCATCTCTCCCTCATCATCCCTCACTTCACTGGTTAAATAACCAGTACTACACACTGACTTATTCACATTGATGTAACATGCTCAAATAGGAGAATGTTAAAATGTCTCAGTTTGTCTTACCACAAATTAAAGAATAAAAAAGAAAAACCTTTTAAATTCAAAATTGCAAAACTCATGGTCCAGGCTGGCATTCCTGAACACCATTTCCTGCCATACATATTTAGAGAATTTAAATTGCAAAATACACATAGTGAAATTTTTTATATTTATAAATATATGTATATTTCATTTGGTGATCTAGAATAATTTAGCTTCCTTATTTTCATAGTTGGTGAGAAGAAGCTTTTGCTCTTTTTTTTTCTTAAGCAATAAATGACAAACTAAAAGATTTTTAAAAAAGAAACTTGAAAGGAAGGTTCAATAGGTGGTCAGTTTAGGCTCTGAGTAGCTTGGGACCCTGCTAGGGTGATCTCTTGTGTTCCTTTGTCAACCTCTGTAACTGAGCATGGCTTTCAATGGTGTATTCCTTCAGGAACTCCGCATGCTCACATTTCTGTAGTCACCCCATCAGTGCATTTTGAATTGCCAAGTTAGGCCTGACTTTCAGGTGTTTGCAGTTTGTCTGTAACACTATATTCCTTAGTCCTGTTTGGTGTAAGCCAGTCTGTAAAGTAAATTTCTGAAATCCCTGCCTGTCGGGCAGTGTGGGAAGGATTTTCTTTTCAGCCTGTTAGTATTGATGCGCTGGAATAGATCCTTATTTGGTCTTTCCCCAGTGGGCTGGTCTGTGGAAGAGAACTTCATTCACTGGGGCCAAATTGCTAGATGCATGTAAGAGCTTTCCTCCAATTTTGGTTTGATTGTCAAGAAAATCATTTATACAAGAGTATTGTTCAACTGCCCCTGTGCTGTGAAAACTACAGCAGCCGACTGGCCCCAGGGAAGGAATGGAGGATTTGGCAGGGATTCTTGGCATCCTTGATTCTTTCTTGTGTTTGTTAATTCTTGTGTAAGATCGGACTATGGGATTTAGCTTGATTTCCTGGTTATTTTGATGTACTGATTCTGAGAAAAACAGTGGGAAGACACTAACTGAAGCAACTTCAGTCTTTCTACATGAAAGTTCTAAATTGAACAAATTAGACTTCATTATTCACATTTATTGAATTTGCTCAGAAAATATGGCTTATAAAGTTTTGTTTAGATTTGGGTGGCTTACTATAATTTCTTTGTACATAGTCCATGATTTTTGAGGGGAAAAAAATTCCTTCCAGCTTGTAGATCTCAATATGTACTTACTACAGCAATGCATTTGATCACTTGCTGATGCCTTGGTTTAAGGATGAAGAGGCACAGAGTAAAGCTCCACTCCAAGGTCTCTTTATGCTGTCTAGGCTGCTCACAAACTCCTGGGCTCAAGCAGTCTCAAGCCTCAACCTCCTGAGTGCTGAGACAGTAGGTATGTACCACCATGCCCAGCTGCTTCCCTTGTTTTTTCACAGAGTAACATGACACTGTTTTCCCCACACTCATGTTTCCACTGAAGAGTATCTCTTCCTTCTGAGATTCTGGCCATCACATAGACTGTCCATGCTCCCATGCAGGTTTGTGTGCATGGCAGTTTTTGTCTCACTTGGCCGAGTACCCAGTAAGGTGAGCTTGTGTTGTAAGACCCTGTCAGCTGTCTTTCAGAAGGCTTCTGGCAGTTGATATTCCACTGGTGAGCAGTGAGAGTTCTGTTATCCCACACCCTCCCAGCATTCAATGTGGATGGCATTTGGACTTTATTCTTATGGGTGTGCAGTGGTCATCCCGTGTGCTGACTTGTAATCCTCTAATGGATGATGCTGAGCATTTTATACTAGGTTGCTCTTTGGCTGCTTGAGTGAGCTGTTACGATTTTTTTTTTTTTGCTCATTTTGAAATTGAGTTGTTTTCTTATTGTTGAGTTTTAAGAACTCTTTGTATTTTTAGATACAATTCCTTTGTCAGATGCTTTGCAAGACTTTCCTCCCAATGTGTGTTTGTCTTCTCTTCCTTTTAGTAGCATCTCTTACAGAGCAGGTGTTTAAATGTTGGTGACGTCAGCTGACCTGTTCTTTCTCTCACAGATGTTGCTTTTGGTGTTCTTCCCATTTTGTTTAATTGTGTGTGTGTGTGTGTGTGTGTGTGTGTGTGTGTGTGTGTGTGTGTGTGTGTGTACGCACATGCATGTGTACATGTATCACAGCATTCATGTAGAGGTCAGAGGACAACTTGGGGGAGTTAGTTTTCTCGCTATACCACATGGATTCTAGGGATTAAACTCAGGTCCTCAGGCTTGGTGAGCACCCTCACCTGCCAAGCCATCTCGCTGGTCCTGGAGTTGTAATTAAAAGGTCCTCATTATATCCAGGGTCACCTAAATGTTTCTCCTACATTTCCTTCTAGAAGTTGTGTGATTATGTGCTTTATGTTTAGATGGATAAACCTGGATTGGGATGTCTCAATGGTAGGGTGCTTCCCTAACATGCACAAAGAGTTGGGTCCTGGGTTCAATTCTCAGTGCTACAAGAAGGCGACAGAGAAAAGAATATGCCTTGGATTGAGCCTGGCTGGGAGGTCTGTGTCTGGTCGCCTGGTCTCTCTCTATGTGCATAGCTTGTTGCTCCAGCACCATTTAGGAACTAATTGTTCTTCTCCATTAACTGCCTTTGCCTCAGCTGCTTCTGTCCTGTAAGGTCTGCTAACATAGTCCTTAATTGATCTTACTCCGTTAGACCAAGAATGGAGCAGGAGCTTTTGAATAACACCCATTTGTGCAAGAAAAAGAAAACTTGGTGAGGTTTACCCCATCAGAATCCTAAGATATACACCAACTCTTCACACATAGCCACATTTATTCTGCTTTATAGATAATTGAGGGATTTTCAAGGGTAATTTTGACTGTTCCCGTTTCTTATGCACAGACTTTGGTCATATATCATGACTCTCAAGTACACTAGAACATTCCCCTTCCTGCCTTTTTCTGTTTTTTCTGCAGTCCCTTAGATACTCATCATTTCTCTGGTCTCTTATCTACTGTTGATGTTTATTAGGCTACTGATAGGTGAGCTACTAAAACCCTGAAGAGTTTGCGGTACTCTGGAGCAGTGTGCCTGTGGAGATTACTGCTATGCCCAGTAGTGGAAGTGCCAAGCTGCACCCACAATGTTCAAAAGAAGTAAAAAGTAAGCTGAAAGCCTGAGGCATGTTGGTCATTTCCAATGTTCTGGTAGTCCACATTTTTAAAATTAGCAAAAGATGAACTTAAATTTTATAATTATTTTATTGTATCCAAAATAGTATCATTTCAGCATGCAGTGGGTAGGGATATAGAGATATGGCTCAGTTGGGAACTTGTTTGCCTAACATACAGGGAGCCCTGAGTTCCATCTCTAGCACTCCATAAAAGCAAGCATGATGGCAAATGCCTGTGATCCCAGTCCTTGGGAGGTAGAAAGGGGAGGATCAAGAGTTCAGAGTTGTTTTTGATGACATAGGGAGTTGCAGACAAGCTACATGAGACCCTGTCTTTCAAAAAACAAACAAACAAAAAAGCCGGGTGGTAGTGGCACACACCTTTAATCCCGGCACTCAGAGAAGCTGAGGCAGGTGGATCTCTGTGAGTTCAAGGCCAACCTGGTCTGCAGAGCAAGTTCCAAGACAGCCAGGACTACACAGAGAAACCCTGTCTCAAAATAGCAAGAAAATAAAAAAAAAAATCTGTCATCTTTATAAAAACTTTTATACACAAAATACACACTTATAAATCTTGTGGTTGTAAATCTTTAATATCTAGTGTTTAGTGCAGTTTAAAATAGACTCCACTTGGACATGCCATTTGAGAAATGCATAGCAGCCACTTGTAACTTATAACTGGACAGTGCCAAATATACCAAGGTGTGGTCTAGCCACGTGGTGCAGACCACCATCCTAAGGTAGACTTGCTTCACCGTGTTCAGTGTCAGCCATCTACAGCCCTTGAGGAAAGTTGGTGGTTTTCTGTAAGCATCAAACATCATCATTTTTCATAGATGCTTGGAAACATATTAGCATCTTTGTCTGTTCTCTTTGTCAGAGTACAGTATAGTAGTTAAAAGTATTAAGTACAGAGTTGTAGCCTTGGTTCTAAATCTGGTGTTACTGGAACAGCATGTTCTTGAATGTGTTCCTTAGATTCCCAGCAGTATAGTGTTCTTGTGTATAAAATGTAGTATACACTGTAACAGATTATTATTAAAAAAAAAAAAGATGAGATAATCCATGGTAAACATGTTTCTGTTGTTGCCACATACCATTACCATAGCCAGCTACACTTACAAATTTCTAGCATTCATTCAACACAGGAGTATGATTTAGTACTCTCTTATTACAAGTGATTTATAGCTAGTGTTTTCTCCGGTCCCGCCCGTGCCATAGCCACTCAGACCCAAATAAACACACAGAGGCTTATATTAATTAAAACTGCTTGGTCATTAACTCAGGCTTACTACTGACTAGCTCCTACACTTAAAATCAGCCCATTTCTGTTAATCTATATGTCATCACGTTTTCCGTGGCTTTACCTGTGTGCCATTACATGCTGCTCCCTGGACGGCAGGCTGGCGTCTCCTGACTCAGCCTTTCTCTTCCCAGAATTCTCTTTGTCTGCTTATCCCACCTATACTTCCTGCCTGGCTACTGGCCAATCAGCTTTTTATGTATCAGTCACTCAGAGCAACACATTCACAGCATACAGAGCATCCCACAGCAGTGATTGATTTTGCTATGGTGTGATACTCTGCTGTCACGTAAATGAGTCCCAGTATTTAGGCAGGTTGGACTTTCCTTGATGTCTCCATCTAGTTTTGCTGTTTGATGTCTTTGGTCCATTCTTTATCTGTCTCTTCTCACACTGAGTGCACCCCTCTATCTATTCTCCCCTTTCTGGGTCACCATTAGAGTCCTCCTTAAGAACCATTTGCTCAAACATATTATTAGTAAGTTGCCCTTCCCCTTTTGCATTCCTGTGTATGTTAAGGCTCCCATTTGAAGCTGGCAACACCTTACACATTCCTACTGTTCTCTAGTCAGATATGCCTTTCTGCCTTCTTCTCTGGATATCTGCCTAATCTCCAGGGTCCTGTGTGTCACCTATGCATCTGTACTCCTCACCTTTGGCAGCCACTGACATTTAAAGATTTTACCCTCCATTCCTTCAGCAAATAGTTTTGGAGTGCTAGGCCCTAGATATTAAGGAAGGATAAAATGGAGAACAAGAGAAATGCCATCACTTCACTCAGAAATTTACAGTGTGTTTGGTAGAAGAAATTATCAAGTGTAATAGTACTCTGTGTCTGGCTCATTTCATTTACCATTTGTATTCATCCATGCATTGCCCCAACACTCATTGAGTGTTTTGCTGTATCTCAGGCATTCTGCTGCTGTACAAGTGCTGAGTATAGCAGACATGGTCTCTCTTTCCTGAATTCAACAGTCTCATAAAGGAAGTAGGCAAATAAGTGAAAAAATTTTCAGATAATGAAGCTGAGTGCTTTGAAGGAAAGGACACCATTCATGAGTGCCTAGCCTGAAGTCAGGGAGATTCCATGGAAATGGGCAGCCGAAGCCTTTGGGTCAGAGAGGCCCTGCAGATGGAATAGTGTGGCAGCAGACCCAAGGCAGGAGGAAGCAGTGTGGTTGGAGCATAAGGGAAGGCATGAAGAAGAGAATGGATGAGACGAAGAGAAGTGGACAGCTTCTAAAGGACTTGAGGTGGAACTCCCAGAATGTGGGGGAGAGAAACAGTGTCCAAGATGATCCCCTCATTTCAGACTTGGTTGCCTTATGTGCTGTGGTACCCTGTGTTGTGATAGGAAGTCTTGGAAGAATCTGTCTTGCTTGACTTCCCAAGGACAGGGTGGTGTGAGTTTAGCTTTCTGCCTATTAATTTGGTGGTCCTTTTGGTTATTGGAGTTCAGAGGAGAGAGACAAACTGGGAGTGTGAATCTGGGAGACTTGTGTGTGGAGATGTTCTTTGAAACCTGCAGCATGGGTTAGAGAAAAGAGAAAGGCCTTGAAAGTGGCCACTGAAGAGCTGTATTTTCAGAGGGGTCTCAGAACACAAAGAGGTTTAAAGGTAGGGCAAGTGGGGAGCTCAGCTTGGGATGAAAGACTGAGCTTACTCAGAGAGCATCCAGGAGAAGCAAGAGCAGCAGCGCGGGGCTGAGCTAGAGTCTGCACTGGATCTTTATGAGCTTTACCCCAGCCCAAAACCCAGTACACTGAGTGATCAGCTTGTGGGACGGATGGGGATGTTCACATCTGGACAGATGGTTCAACCTTACCATGCAAGGGAGACCTGCAGGTGTCTGATAGGGCAAGCTTCTGCCCGTCACAGACCTTTACTCACCAGAAACTACCAAACTGAATGGTATCAACGTGGTGATGTCCTGCTTTTATTATTGTTGTTGGTGTTTTAGTTTTATAAAATTAGTTTGAGATTATAATATAATGGCCTCATTTCCACCTTCCCTTTTCTCCTTTGTTTTGTTTTTCGAGACAGGGTTTCTCTGTGTAGCTCTGGCTGTTCTGGAACTCTCTCAGAGATCCACCTGCCTTGGCCTCCCAATTGCTGAGATTAAAGGCATGCGCCACCACCACCCGGCCCCCTTTCTCCTTCTAAACACCCCTTAGACCACCCCCCTCCCCCACATGCTGCCTTTCAAATTCATAGCCTCTTTTCTCTTAAACTATTGTTGTGTGTGCATGTGTTCTTAAATATGTAAGTTCAACCTGCTCAGCCCATATAATGTTTCTTGTATATTAAATCTTTGAGATGACTGTTTGATTTTAGATAACCAGTTGGTGTGGTCTTCCGGGGCAAAACTGTATTTCTCCTGTTCTCCGCACTCTTTAGGTAGTTCTTTGTGTGGGATTGAGGTCTTATCCCCCGTCCCATCTAGTTTGCCATGTCTGTTGGTATCGTTCTTGTTCAGCTCATGTTTAGGCAGTCGTGGAGACTTTGAGTCTAGCTTCTGACATTCTGACACTCTCACAGGAAAATCCTGTTCCTCTGACTCTTACAGCCTTTCTTCCCCTCTGCAGCAGTGATCCCCAAGCCTTAAATACAGGAGTGGTAGATATATCCCTTGGGACTGGGCTCCACAGACTGCATTTTGATTGGTTGTGGTTTTCTGCAACGGTCTCTATCTGCTGCAAAGAAAAATTTCCTTGATTGGGGTGAGGACTACACTTATGTGTGGGAATTGGACAAATAGTTACAATGTAGTTAGGAATTATGATTGTTTTGTAAAGTGGAGGGAGGGAGCATTGTCAGCCCAGGTAAGAAAATTTCACTTAAACTATACATGTATATTTATATAGTAACTTAAGTATAGAATAGTTATTTTTAGGTAGGATAGTTAGTAGTATGATTCCTTTTGACTTTTCTAGACATCCTTACTGTTATTTTACCCTCTTTCTTCCTTCTGTATTTATCTTTTTTCTCTCCCTAATTAGAGCCCCTCACCATTTTCCCCATTTTTTTTAATTTTAATTTTATGTATATGGATGTTTTAACTGCATGTATGTTGGCATATCACTTACATGCTTGGTGCCATGAAGGCCAAAAGAAGGCATAGGATCTCCTGAGACTAGAGTTTCAGACAGTTGTGAGTTGCTATGCAGGTACTAGAGCTAGGACCCCAGTCCCCTGGAAGGGCAGCCAGTACTCTTAACTGCTGAGCCATCTTTTTAGTTCCCATGTCCTGATTTAAATTATAGATACAGAGATACTGCAGACATTGTAGTTGCTGAGTAGAAGAGAAAGCAAGCCCATACTCAGAGTTTACAAATTGCCAGGGTTGCCCACTGCTATATGATGGTTGATAGATAAGACAGGGTGTCCCACGTGTGCTAAAGTACTCTTAGTTTGTTATCTTATTCCTTGTGACAGCTTTGGAAGTCATAAATAATGTTTTCATTAGAGAGAAACTGAGGATTAGGAGTTAAGTAATTTCCCAAGCTCCCTATGTTGTGTTGAGTGGTATAGTGGAGAGGGAGAAGGATGCAGATCCTAAGTCAAGGTTTGAACTAAAGCTGCCTGTTTCCTTTGCTCTTAACTATTCTGTACCAAGAAATGAAGCTGCTGCTGCTGCTCTGCCTCTTCTTTCTTTTCCTTTCTCCTTCTTTTTTGTTTTCTGAGACAGAGTTTCCCTGTGTAGTACTGGCTGTCCTGGATCTCCCTCTGTACACCAGGCTGGCCTCGAACTCACAGAGAGCCATCCACCTGCCTCTGCCGCCCAAGTGCTGAAATTAAAGCAGCATCATGAATAGATGCTGTAATCATATTCATAGCAGAGACTCTGCCATCCCTCTGTGCCTACTTGCCTCCCCTCAAACATTGCATACTGTTGATGTCATCCCAGACCCTGTGCTGGACACTAGGATACAAGTAGTCATAGTCTGTGGTCTCAAGGTTCAGTCTATGGTCTAGACAGATACCAAACCATACATGCCCCCTTTCAGTATCATTAAGACTTTGAGAACAGTGAACATCCAGAGAGTTCTAGGGACATGAGAATAAGTCTTTTGAGTTCTATCTGGAGCCCCATGTTGCTCTAGAGTGGGAGGTAGTCGGGGAAACCTTGCCAGCAAAAATGAGGCTTGAACTAAATTTTAGTGACTTGACTATCTAAGAGCATGACACCTCCAGGCTGATAGTCCACACAGAGGTCAGACACAGGGTGTGCCCAAGCCCCAGGTATGTGCTCTAGAATAGGAGGCAGGAAGGAGGTGAACTTGAAGGCAGCACAGCACAGTGGAAGATGTTGTAGAAGGCAGATTCTTTTGTCTTTATTCTAAAGGTAGGGAGATGACAATACCACATTTATGTTTCTGAAATATCCTGCTGGTTGTGGGATTGAAAGAATGTCTACAGGAAGCATATATAAAAGGTTATGGGTTTGTGAAAGTCAGAACCCGCCAGTTCTGTAACTTTGTTTGGAAGACTGCTTAAGAATAGTGCACAGGACTTTCCAGAAATGACAGAATTAGCAAATAGGAATGTCAATACAGTTACTACAAACTTGTTCAACACAGCAGAGCTCTGTATAGAAACACGATGAAAATGGGGTAAGGTACGAAAACAGGAAGGGCTTTGGATTTGAAGACGATGGCAGAAGCTCTCCAGAGAGGAAGGCAGATTCGAGCTAGAAAGGCCTAGCTTCCAGTCAGCTGCCAGCAGGCGTTTTCTCTCTAGAACGGGTGTCCTGGGGAAATAGAGACATTCCGTGTGAGGGTGCTGTGCTTTCAACCTTAGATAGTGACCAGTTTTTACTATTCATTTTATGTAGGTTTTGGAGAAACAGAAGCTTTGACAGTCTTAATTTTTCTCCTCTGACTTCAGAGACCAATCTCTGAGCTACAACCTTCTCAGTATCCTCCCACTTTCCTTTACTAATGCCCAGCAGACTCTTACTATTGATCTGCCATCACAGTAAACGCCAGGGTCCTGGTGCTGAGAGTTATGGACATTTCAGAATAATGTGTTCTTTTCTTTTTCATTAAAAGCAAAACAGAATAGTAAGTTTTTGCCTGTGGTCATCATACTATAAAGGATTTTTTTCTACATTTCCAAAAAATGGGTGCATTTTTATGAGTGTGTAAATTGAACATGCCAGATAAAACCTGGTAAAAATCTGGGATGCTTCCTGGAATGCTCCTAAAGTTTTTATGTGTGAACTAAATGCTATCCATATATAGGCTGCAGGTTTCTATCACTTCATAAAAGCCACACCAGTCTTTGAACAGAAAATGAATATTGGTAACTCAGTGAAATACATTTTCCCAATGAAAAAAAATTTACATCAGTTGTTGATACATAAATAAGTGAAACCAAATTGCTATATTCACCAAAAGTTTGGTTCATTTCTCCATCCCTTCTGCCCCAAGGCTCTCTCTGACCACAGGCTCCATTTTACTCCTGTTCAGTGTTCAAACCCCCATCCCATCTTCTTACAGTGTGGTTGTCTCTCCTCCCAGGCCTACCCATCATTAAGACTGAGCCTGTTGTTTCCCTCTTCCTGCTTGTTTGTCTTCATTCTTGTGTTTTTAGGTACCAGTCAGACAGGAACTTAGGGTTTCCCTGCCTCATGCTCTCTGTGCCTCATTGTAATCAGAAGATGAAAACTTGTTGAAGAAATCTTGGCAAAATGAGAATCTTTTTTCATGTTAGACACTGCAATGAATACAGTTATTTAATCTTTATAAGACCTTTGTGTGACAGATAGGATTATTTCCTATGTAATTCTGGAGTTTCATAGTACAGTGGGCACTTCAAGCCCATGGCTGTGCTGAGAAATAAGTTACCAGTGGATAGTGAACCACACCTGTGGCCGAAGCACTGGATGTTCAAGGTTTGGGAAGTTAGCCCATCTCAGAGTTTTTGCTAACTCTAAGGAAAAGAAACCGAGAGCAGGACATTTGTGAAGTCCAGAAAGTAGAAAGGAAATCCCCATGGGACAGACAGTTTCCATAGCCTTTGAAAACCCTTTGTACAGTTATTTATAGTCTTGGTGAACACAATTAAATTTTTATATAGCTGCAATTATTTCTCATTTGTTTTTATCCATCAAAAAATGGGATGCCAGTATTCATATCTTAAAGGACTGTAGAAGCACCCCCCTACCCATCCAGAAACTATTCATGGTGATACACACCCCCCTTTGAGAAGCCATGCATGGTGGCACATCCCCCACCACTTTGAGAAGCCATTTGTGGTGACACATGTTTTCAATGTCAGCATTGGTGGCAGAGGCAGGAGAGTTGGGATCTTTTTGTTTTGTTTTTGTTTTTGTTTTTTTGTTTTATGTTTTTGTTTTGTTTTGTTTTGTTTTTGTTTTGTTTTTTGTCTTTTCGAGACAGGGTTTCTCTGTGTAGCTTTGTGCCTTTCCTGGAACTCACTTGGTAGTCCAGGCTGGCCTCGAACTCACAATGATCCACCTGGCTCTGCCTCCCGAGTGCTGGGATTAAAGGTGTGCGCCACCACCGCCAGGCGAGAGTTGGGATCTTAAGGACAGCTTTGGCTACATACAAAGTTTAAGGCCTACTTGGGCTGCTGAGACCTGTCTAAAAGCAGCAAATTCCCCTTTCCCTTGACCTCCTTGCCTGCTGCTATCTCCTCTGTCTGAAGCATCTGCCCCATTTGTCTGATGGCTACCCCTCCTTCTTTAACACATACTAATTAGTAATATCTTTTACTTTTGTTCAGAGTGATTCCATCTACATATTCATGTACTCATTCACTTAACAAATATTTGTTAAGTACCGTTTAAGTGCCTTCCGTTTTACTCTTCAGTAAGCGTGGAGAGGCTTAGAAGAGCCTGTGCTCTTTGGGAGAGCAGATGCATCAATAGGGAAAGGAGCTGTATAACCATGGATGTGCAGAAATAGTGACCAAGAAAGATCCAAGTGATTATAGAGAAATCAAGAAAACCCTTTTTCACACAAGATGGAGCTCAGAGAGATTTGTTTAGTGGTTGAGTTACACTAAGGCCAGATGGTATTCATCCAGAATGGAGTCATAGGAAGGAGCCCTTATTTCCCTGTGTGGAAAGCTCCAGCATTAGGATTTGTAGAATTTGTTGGCAGGACCAGAGCTGTTTTTTCCCCTCCCATTTCGAAACACCACCAATTTCTGACTGATCAATAAGTTGAAAAACAGTGTGTCTGTGAACTGGATCATCATGAACTTGTTTCTCCTCTTCTCTGTTGCTACTCCCCTGCTGTAGATATGAGGAGGGTCACATAAATCTCTCCAAGTTTGTAATTAAAAACAAGACCAAAAATTAATGTGTCATGTTTCCTTCTATTGAGACACCAAGTGAGCATGGGTCCCCAAGCACCTTGAGAAGCATGGCTTTGCCCAAAGAATTGGTGGGATCAAGGAATTTTTGGCTGCCTGGGTTTGAATGTCAGTTCTGTCACTTATGTGTCATCTAATGCTGAACGAGCCTCTTAGCCCCAATAAACCTCAGTTTCCTAATGTAGAAAATAGAGACAATGACTGACTTCACTGAGTTGATGTGCAAATTCAGTGGATGGATCAAGGCCAGTTGCCTAGTGCACACAGTACCCAGTGCACACAGCCAGTGACATTGACTTGTCCTAGGAGCACTTAACATGGAGTCTTAAGCAGTTTCACAAGTGAAAACACAAGGATGATTGCTTTGTAGAGGCTCAAGGGAACCAGCAGGTCTGTGCATAGAGAGTGGAATGTTTGGTCACCATCTCCTTCGATTCTCAGTTGAGGGCTTAGAGACCCATTTGCTGCTAACCTTTGTTAATGACCTCACTCCTCTTGTATGATACCTGAGGAGTACTTCTTAGGACCGACTGCACAGAGTAAACATGATGCAGATGCCTTTGAATGACTCAGGTGGCAGTGTGTATTTCAGAATTGGTGAGTTAAACCCTTTGGTTTACTCTCAGACCTGGGCTTGTGATATTTGTTGAATTTGTTTCTTCGGGGACTCAGCAGCATCCCATGACAATCAAAGCAGGATTCTAGTGTTATCAGTATTGGGCCTTCTACTTTGACCAGTAGGCTTACTATTTGCCCTTGAACCTCTGTGGTGCTGAGAAATCATGGACATTTCTCAGATTGATTTACATGGCAATAGTCAGTGTCGTCCATTGCTTATCCTATCCACATCTGTCCTGCTCATACAACCCTAGAGGCACAGCAGCCCCATTACACTTAGAGACCTGCCTGCCTGGAATGAGCTGCTGGGTCACGGCTGCCCTGTTGCTCCGCTGTGCATCCATAACCGAAGGGCTGACAGAACTCTTCAAACTGGTCCCTATCTGACTTTACTACAGTCATCTCACATTTATATTCTCCTTCTGTTACGCCAGGCTCTATACATCACCAAATTTAACCCTGAATTAGGCTATTCGGGCCTCATTATGGATGTGGAAATTGAAAACCAAGGTGAAGGTTATTCTGAAATCACATAGCCCAAGAACCACAGAGCTGAGACTTGAACTCAGGTCCCTCTGACTGCAAAGCTGTGAGTTGGCGCTCTCCTGAAGCATTTTCCTCTTCTAAGGAGTGTCTGCTTTGCACTTACTTTGTGGTTGACAGCTTGCTGTAAAGCAGAAGTTCCTACACTGACACAAGAATTTTATATTTCTTACCAACATTGCAAACACATGAAATGTAAAGTGACAAACATGGCCAGATTACTTTCTTGTTATCAATCCATTTAGCAGATTTATAGTTTCCATTAATTTTCATCTGTCCCTATTACTTGTGTTGTATAACAAATACGTCTCAGCCTTGACAGACACACTGAGTGTAGATCACCTGAAGTAGACTCTCAATAAGCAGAGTTGCAGCTAAAGATAGTGAATTAACTGGGAAAATTGCAAATCAGGTAGTCAGCGCAATAATTCCTTGTCACATCCAATCGATAAACTTTGTAAATCAACTCATTCAATTGCAAAAATGATCTATATAGATCAAGCAACCAATTAAACAATTAGCATACACTTTGCAATTAATTAATTAAAGCATCAATCATGTAATTAAAATTCCAAATTTGAGCTGCAGAATTTAGAATTCTCCTGCCTTCTGAACTATTAAATTATACTTCCGAAACCAGCGTGCCTAAATGCTAGCAGGTTTTCAATTTCCCAGTCCACTCTGGAGCAAACTGTCTTAAAGTACTTACAGTGGTTTCAGCATTTGTAACTTACTTAACTTACATATTGTCAAGGCCTCCTGTATCCCAGGCTAGCTATGTGGCCAAGGATAACCCTGAACTTGGGATCCTCCTGCCTCTACCTTCTGAGTGCTGGGAACACATCTCTGATTTGTGCGGTGCTAGGGATTGAACCCAGGATTTTATGCATGTTTGACAGGCACTGCCAACTACACCCTTGCCCTCATTTTGGCCTTTAGATTGTGTTGGTGTAGTGTCCTGTCATTGTGAACAAATTGTCTTTTTATTGTCCCTCAAGGGAAAGGTATTTGTTGATTCTAAAAGGGCAAGACTAGAATCTGGAAGTCCTGGCTGGACATGATAGAGAAATGAAACATGTCCAAAAGTAGTCAGAAGGACCAGATGTGAGCATCAGGATAAACCAGGCCATTTGCTTTTATTCAGCTAAGGTTCTGTGGTGTTTGGAATCAGATCCTACCTAAAGAGTTAGTTATTTTTTAGGGAAAGGAGGACTATGTGACTGGTCATGGTTACCAGGCTTATTTGTGCATCAGACCCCACCCCACCCCAGTCCTTTTTCCTGTGTTTGCGACTGTGTTCTTATAGGTACTATAGCGCTTCCTCCCCACTCCTGTATTATGAGCTTCCATTTTTGGTTTTGGTTTGGTTTGGTTTTTGTTTTTTGAGACAGGGTTTCTCTGTGTAGTTCTGGCTGTCCAGGAACTCACTAGTAGACCAATTTGGCCTTGAACTCACAGAGATCCGCCTGCCTCTGCGGCTGGGATTAAAGGTGTGTGTGCCACCATCACCCAGCTAGATAAGGCTGACATCAAATCTCACTTTTCATCTCAGGGATTAAATTCTAGATCTTACTTATCTCTAATAGGTGTTCAGTTTATGTTGGGGAAATGACATAATATGAGGGCACCTGTTGTATTGCCAAGTGTTTTCTCCTTATCAATGAATCAGGAGTTAGGGGTTCTCAATGTTTCCCAGGCTGAGGGTAGAGAGCAGCAGGGTCAGTGTGCTGGCTGGGCTCCATGCCATCTGGTCTGCATGCTCCTTCCCTACAGTACTCATTTGCCTTTATGGTTTTCCTTTCAGTGACAACGTCAGTGCTTACTGCCTGCATATTGCTGAGGATGATGGTGAGGTAGACACAGATTTCCCGCCGCTGGATTCCAATGAGCCCATTCATAAGTTTGGCTTCAGTACTTTGGCCTTGGTTGAAAAGTATTCATCTCCTGGTCTGACATCCAAAGAATCACTCTTTGTTCGAATGTGAGTACTGCTGGCTCTTTTCCTCAGTGTCTCACCCTGACCTTCTAGCATTTTGCATCTAATTCTGGTTTTGAACATCAGGTGAATTATGTGTGGAACATCTGCTCACATGACTACTCGCAGAATTATTTGGGAACATGTGCATTGCTGTTCCATGCTTCTACACCTAGGGTGTGTACAGCCAGGTGTAGTAGACTATGAGGTAGACTGGGAACAGCATGTCCACAGATGACCTCTGGGAGCAGTGGTGACAAGGAGCCTGGGAAGCAGCATTTGGGTTTGCCTCTTTCTAATCAAGGAAATAAACATGCATATTGTGGTCACTTTGCTGTTGTGACTTGAAAAACTTTCCTCTCCAACTAGTTCAAATTCAATTTGATTTTTTCTCAGTTGCCTTCCTTTAGACTATGCTCAGCCTTTTCTGTGCCTTTGTCAGTCTGGTGAAACCTAGAAAACACCTTCTCAGGAAAGTGTGTGTGTGTACATATGTAAAATAAAACCCATTGGAGTACATCTCCTGCATTTGAAAGTCAAACAGATCGGGATGGAGTGATCTATCTAGCCTTACTAGTACATTACCGAATCATCACTCTTAAAGTCTGTTGATTCAGAACAGTGATGAGTCTTCGTGCTGTTTCAGAACTCTGTACCAGTTGTAGCCAACAGTACTGTTAGCTAAGGTGGTCCTGACAGCACCAGCATGGCTCCCTCCACTTCCGCCCAGCGACTGCTGAGGAGTACTGCAGGAGAGGATGAAGGTGATTGTGGTCCTTTTAGTCCACAGAGCTGCTGGGTCCCAGGAGCTGAGGGTGACCCCACACACTCAGGTCTCAGTCGAACCAGGCCTCTGCTGTCCCTCTCCTGGCCATCTCTGGGGGTTAATAGTGATCCCTTTGGCACCCCCTGCTGTTTGGAACCAGCAAATTCATGGTCCAAATAAGGGATTGCCTTGAAGGACTTTCTCCTGTCCCTTTAAAACAGATTCCTTTGTTTGAGACTTAGGAAAATGGAATTGTACAGCATAAGCTATATGAGTATTCTGGATCTTTCTTCCCTTGAGCAAGAACAAACACCAGGCATCTGGGATGAGCTGGGAGCAGCCTCTCCAGCGTCGACAATGGCCACCTCACCTCTCAAGTCAGGTTTGCTCTATATAACAGCATATTTTTTTTCCACATTTTCATTTCTGAGGTACAAAAACAGCAGTTTTATAGAATACTTAGAATAATTTTAAATTACACAGTTTTTAAAATAATTAAAAAATTGTCCAGTGATTCCACCTTTCTAGTCAAACCGGGGTGTCTGCACAATGTGGACCCATTGCTGAGTTTGCTGCTGCTACATTTCTCTGCCTCCCTGTTCCCTACTCAGTGTTCTGTGGACCAAAAGACCTAATGGGGGGTAACTTTCACTGAACATGGCAGGTGGAGGCACTGAAGACTCAAATTTGCCTCCTCAGAGATAGGCAAGACCATCAGCTCCCCAAAGACTGGAAAGGGGCGGATGAACAAGTTTGTGTCCTTGGCACAGCAGAGGACTTTGTGGAGAAGGTGTAGGTGAAGCTTCAGGTCTCTGCCTGCACCTGACCTTAGAGGCTCTCAATCCCAATCCCCACACAGACTCCAGAAACCCACCCTTTCCTCCCAATAAGACAGCACAGGCTTTGAACCTTGGCAAACCTGGGTTCAAGTCTCACTAGCAACTTGCTATGTGATTTTGGCAACCTTACTTTGTTATGCCTTCCTTTCTCTCCTATCAAATCTGGACAATAGGAATGTTCTTAAACATAAGCAATAAATTCTCATAAACTTAGGCTCATTGTTAAACCCCACTGTTTCCCCAGTGCCACTTGAATGTATACAAATATAAAACTTTGGCTATAAAATTCTATAATGTTTTAACTATAAATTCCCTATTATTATTTTTTTTTTTTTTTTTTTTTTGAGACAGGGTTTCTCTGTGTAGCTTTGGCACCTTTTCTTGGAACTCACTCTGTAGACCAGGCTGGCCTCAAACTCACAGAGATCGCCTGCCTCTGCCTCCTGAGTGCTGGGATTAAAGGCGTGTGCCACTGCCACCCAGCTAAATTCCCTATTTTTTCACACAACCTAAAATATGACATTAAATACAAGTAAATGGTAGCATTAATAAAATATAAATTTAATAATCTCAATGCCAGTGTTTGCTAAAAATAAAATTGATGCTGGGTTTAGTGAGAATTAAATGTTTTACTTGTTAACTTGAGTCTTTTGATTTTCATTTTCATGGAAATGTGATTGCCATATTATTTTCCTTTTAAAGAATGAATGGTACTTTTAATTACTAGCACATTATTTTAATTGATTTATAATGTATTCCCCAAATGTAAACCTTCTCTACTAGAAAATTCTTGTTTGCATTTGTCCCATTGTACTTGTTGCTATCGTGCCTAATTCCTATTGTTCTGCCCGTTACAAAACTGAAAGTCCTGTACCCAGAGCAGAGCCCTCTCCTCCTCATCCCCTCCCTCCCATCCCAAGTAAGCCAGGACAGGTGTGGTTCCTGCTTTTGCTGATGGATCTACACAAAGGTGGGCCCACCTGGTACCTGGGCACACATGATTCTGACACCAAAGAACACACATTTTCCAGAGACAGCCTGCCCCAATAAAGCACTGTGTGTGCTCTGAGTTCCCACACCATCTTCCTGTTTAGCAAACTTTGTGTCTGCTTGCAGTGATGAATCTGACCTTTACTATCCATTAGTGATGTTAAGTAGCTCTAGCTGCTACACATGCAGCCCCCACATCTCCCCTATCCCACAAGTTAGCAGACCTCCTGTGAAGGCCAGATAGTAGATGTTTTGGTCCTGTGTGTCAATGGTTTCTGTAGCAACACTCCATTGTAGTGTGAAGGTTACCATAGGCGATGCAGAGGTAGTAGGTATGGCTGGGGTTTGTTTGTCAGCCTCTGGTTCTTTTTAACAGGCTGATTTCCTTTCATTTCTGTCTGATGAGGGCCAGCTGGGTGGAGTGAGGAGCATGGAACCAGAATTGGTATTGATCTAAGCATATGCATATTTATAAAATATGTATATATGTTTATATAATGTGTATATTTATATATTAATTTTTCTTTTAGTTCAATCACATATAGGTCTCCATATAAATACATATGATCTTTGTATGTGTATATGATTTTCATTGAGCTAAAATAAAATACTTAAGTTCTGAAGCTCAGCTTATAAATTTCATAGTTGACTCCTGGAAGAAGGGACTGTGGACCTCAGAAAATGATACTATGCAGATTAATATCAGGGAGAAGGGAGATTTAAATTTAATTTCCTTTCTTTCTATCCTGCAAAGATTATGAATTACTAGATTTTATAATTATTTACATTCTTTTTTTTTTTTTATTATTTTCTGCCCTTATCAGACAGAAGTAAAAAAAGTAACCCTGCTGCAGTGAGCCAGAGGTTGACAATAGTAAAATAGACTTTATTTGTTTGAAGAAAAAAACTTAAATGAATCTCTACTGGAAAAATGTTCTGTGGACATGAATTTGGAGTTGGATGCCTTTTAATACATCTTGTAAGTGAAGCCAGGGCCTAGCTGGTTCCCCATAGGCCTCAAGAAACCCCAGGACATGGAGCTACTGTTTGAGGGAGACTTGATTTCCCTACCAATTTGAAAATTAGGAACTGGCTAACAGAAACAGCTAGCTTTCTAAGCCCATGGGTGGATCAATTTCTAAACTGTCTGTTGATTCTGATTGACTTTAGATAGATTGGGTGTGTGTTGCCTAAGCTGCTTAATCTTCCTACTTTGAAGATTGGTGGACATATCAGGACTCTGGGAAGAAGGGAGAGTGTGGAAAGGAAAAACAAGAGAGGTTGTTTGTTTCTTGAGACAGGTTCTCTTTTATGTAAGGCTGGCCTGGAACTTGGTGAGTAGCCAAAGGTGACTTTGAACTCCTGACCCAGGGCATGCCTGGTTTATATAGTGCTCGGGATCATTCCTAGAGCCTTGTGCCTGCTGGGCAAGCACTCTAGTAACTAAAAATGCAGCCAGCCCTAGGATGTTTTTTGACTGATGTCCAAAGCCAGATGAAAAGCTGTATCTCAGATGGTGCCCAGCATCTGGAGAAGTGCTCCTTGATAGCAGTGACCAAACCAGGACCCAGTGATCCTCTAGAGATATAGTGGTACAAGAAAAGAACCTACCTCATCTGTCTGCTTCTACCCTCCTCCAGCACAGTGCTCACTCACCCAGAACTGGTGAAATGGAATTGAGTTCACAAATGGCAGTGACAAAGCAGACCTTACTATGGAGTGAGGAAGCAGGGTTCCAAGGGAACAAGCATCCAGGCTAATAAAACAGACAGGACCCAGGTCAGATCCGTGTCAGTCAGAGCATTTACACTACCTTCCTTTGTGTTTTCCTTAAATGTTGAATCCAGTAAATGGACATAAGAGTGCAAGTTAATAGAGTCTAGCTACAGTTCTGCTGTGTGGATGAAGATCTACCAGGAGAAGGTGGGAAGCTGGACTGCCTTGAACAGCCAACATGGCCTAGAGGGCTCCCCAAAGCTGCCTAGGGTTCACTTGGCTCTGCCCAAAGGAATGGTGAGCAGCTTTTAAAGAGGCATACCCAGGTTCACTGCTCTTTCCTATGTGAGGACTTTTAAAAGCCTGTAATTTGTAACTTACCTTTTTGATGGTCTCTCCATAATATACCCCAAATGACCAAGTCCTTTATCAAAAGGGACAGCATTAGCTGGAAGCTTCTCCCGCTCTTCAGTGGCATTGCCTTGTGGTCTGTAAAATGGAAAGAGCAAGAAAAACAGAAGAAAAGGCAAACAAACATTTTTTAAGTGTTTAATTTCTGCCTTTATCCCTATAAGCAGCTCCTTTGTAAAACCTTTAAGCTGAGGGTCAGAGCAAGATCAGACAGTTTGGGAAGGGCAGAGCTAAAATGGAATACAAAATAAAAACAAGATGTGTGCTCTTTGTAATCAGGCCTGGCAATCTGGGTATGAATTACTCGGACCAACTGCGTGTTGTTTCTTCCCATTCTGTTGTATTAGCAAACATTTTCATTGTCCAGATTGTCCTCATGTATGGAAATGGAACATATGTAGCCTGCTTAATTTTGTATTTGTAAATCTGACTTGATTTCCTTTTTGGCAAAGGCTATTGTCTGGAGGAAAAAAGATTTTTCTTTGTGTCTGTTTAAAGTGACAGAAATACTGGAACAAGTAATAAAGATAGAAAGAATTAATTACATACTTGTAAGAATTTAAAGGTCAGGCAAACCAAGTATGTGTGTTCTGCTCGCTGGAATGTCTGCCTGCAAAGTATGCCAGGGTATGCCTTACTCGTACAATAAAAGCACACATTTTAGATAGCTATCAATTTACTTCAGTATCCAAAAGTTATACCAGATTGTTGCTGTAGTCACTGTATCTCTTGAATGTTTGGGACGCACATTTCTGAGTTAATGCAGTTTGTTTCATGCTGCAGCCCCCGTGGCTGTGTTCAGTTCCTGTGTCTCATTCTGATTTCCTCTGCTCTCCCTCAGCTTACGTTGGAGTCTGTCAGCTGCTGCTGTGTACATGTCAGGCTAGTGACTCGTAATGTTTATTAATACAGTGTCAGTCTTGCTGCTGAAACAACCGTGATGCTTCAGAAGGTTGCAGTGGAACGAAGCGTCTGATTTCCAGATCCTGTCTGCACTGCATGGTGAATACATTCTCACATGTTACGCAGTTCACTGACCTGACAGCTACAGAACCCCGCCTGGGACCCCATTTCAGCAGGACATATTCGAACAGAAACAGTTTGCAAAACTTTACACACTTAAACTCCTGCCAAGGCAAACTGTTAGCCACTTGAGTTTGTTATAAATACCCAGTGGCAGTGGTTGGAAGTAGCCCACAGTGTGTTTTATATTCTGAACGGAATGTGAATGTCTTTGCGGTTATATAGAGTAGTAAATAATTGAGTTTGATTAGGGAGAGGGACCTCATTATCCCCACCTGTGCCCAGCTGGAAGGGGAGGGTCGAAATGAAGCCATTAGCTGTCTCTCTTACTGGCATCTCAAAGAGCTCAAATACATCTGTGTCTTATTTTCTTTTCTGGCACAATCAGTCGAGCAAGCTAAGCAGGCATGACCAGATTTGGCAAGTCCCAAGGACTCTGGCAAAGATACACAAGGAGAAGGCGGAGGGCAGTCATTTTGGCTTCTCACTGCCCATTAGTCTAGCGAGTTATGTTTTTGGAAAATGTCTGTTTTGAAAAAAAAGTACTTTGTCCAATGTCAAACATCGCATGCTTGCACAATGTGCTTTGATCTTTCAAAAAACGTGGTCAGTGCAATGGGAAACAAACTGTGGCATTCACACTAACGTCAACTCCCTTTGTGGATAAAGTGCTGCCCCAGGGAGTGACTCCAAAGCAGGCATGCTGCAATTATTGCAAGGCTTTCTCTTGCTCATATATTTTCATTTTCTACCTTGGAGTACTGGGGAATGAACACATGGAAGGGGGCCAGAGCAGGTGGCAACCAGAGGAATGTGTCTCCATTGCTGTTGTGAACTGGTCAGGACCAGAGAACAGAGCACACTGTTCTTGGCACCTTTATCCCGCCTCTGGAAGCTGAGACCATGGTTCATGAAACGATGGCAGTTTCCAGGGTCTCTTTAGAAAGGATCTGAGAACCAGCGTATTTGTAAACCTCTCTCACAGGTTGGTCACTGGTTCCCATCTGGGAGATGTATTGCTTTCTGGAAGTCTCATGCTCTCAGCCTCCACTCTAAGCACTAAAAGAGTTTAAAAGAACAGAAAGCAAAAGAACCCACAGACTTCAGAGTCTAGATGTACAGCCAATCTAGGGTTAAATTGTGGCTCCTGCAGGCGTTGTTGCTAACTATATAACTTAGTAACTTGATGTATATCTCCAGGCAGATGTCTTAACCCATTGGTTTCTTGTTATAAAGTGGGACCAATAATAGCACCTGCCCTTCTGCAGGAAAGGGATTATGGGAGCAAGTAAATGCTCAGAAATATTGTTCTTTTACACATCACTCCTTTGTTTGGCTGTTTTCTGAAACAAGATCTCACTGTGCAGCTCAGGTTGGCCTGAAACTTCAAGATCCTTAGCCCCCAAGTGCTAAGTGACAGGTGTTTGCTACCATGCCTGAACATTAGCTATCACCTTTAATAAAAACCAGCTGATGGCTAATATGTTAGTTGTTATTCATTAAGTATTATTTGATAGATGTTATTATAAACACTTTCAAGTCCAAGAATTATTATCATCCCATTTTGCCTGTGAGGAAATGGAGCCAGAGCAACTATATGGCTTACTCAACAAAGGCAAGCTTGACTCCCAGGCAGCCACTGTATTCTATAGGTGGACGTGCTCTGCTGCCTTAGTGGTACTGCCCCTCACCCTGAGGGGGGCGCCTCTGACGTTCCTGGGTGTGGCTCGTCAGGTGTACCGTGTCCCACGTCTGTGTAGAGAGCAGATGTCTGTTGACTGCTTCAGCCTTCCCTCCCACAGACTGTATACGTCAGGTACCATTTTGTTGACTTCTCAGTCTGAACTAGGATGAGTGAGTTCTGCCTCAGGAGACTTTCCTCATTTCTGTGAAATGATATGTGTGCTCTTTTAGGATTGAATGCTTTAATATAGGTTTTAAACAAATTAAAATAATACTAGTCACATAGTAAATGTTCAATAAACAGTAGTTGCTGCTGTTATTTTGAGAATTGTTAAATGGTAAACAGTGTATATTATACAAGTTTAAAACTCTGTAATTCTCACCAAATTTCCCTGCAGTGTGACTGCTTTTCTATTGCCTGCTGTCCTGCCCCCCAAACCACTGAGTTACACTGCTCCTGAGTTTTACTCTATCAAAAGGAAACCTTTGAACACTGATGCCTGTATCAAAGGCTGCTTGCTGACAGTGCCCCTAAATGCTGCCACCAAGCAACTAACCGCACATTTTAATGCCCCCCTGCTGCTATGGGTGTTGAGATCCATTCTATCCTCCCAGTAAACAGTCTTCATGGAAGACAGAGCAGAGAGGGGCTGTATGAGGCCTCTTTTGGGATGGTGACTTGGGTCAAGGCAGATACAGAGAGCCAGCATTAGGAAGCACTTCTCCCTGTTTCCCACCCCCAGTGCCAGGTGCCTAGCATCCATTGTGTATTTTACCCTTGTGACAATTCTGAAGGAAAGGGCCCTCATCTTGGGGGAAGTTGAAGTGCTGGTGTGTCACAGCCTTCTGCTCACAGGGCATCTCACTTTCGGCCCGCCTACACTCCTTCCCAGTGAACTGCCTTCTCGATGGGTGTCCTGCCCTGTCTCTGTCCAGAGAGTTTGCTTTGGGTTGAGGACCTGTGTCTTGTTTCCTGTGTGTCTCTGTCACCTTTGGTTTTACCACTTAGGAAAGCACTCATTGTCTAGGACCGATGCTAGTGTCAGAATTCTGTAGTAAGTCGGAAGTGGTCACATAAGTTTCTAATCCCAGCTCTTCAGAAGTTGAGGTAGGAAGGTCTCAAGTTCAGTGCCAGTCTGGGCTTCATTGCCCGACTATGTCTCAAGCTCCGTCCCCTCCCCCAAAGCCTCTTTGGTGACTGTGGCTTTCGCCAGCACAGAACTGAGCTCCTTGAGTGAGTAATCTCTTTTTAAATGTCTGTGTGTTCTTCAGTGGTTAGCAGACTTGACAGGACCCAGCTTTGAATTGACTAAAACACTCCCGGCAGCATTTAGTCAGCTCTCTGACGTGGAGTTTCATCTTGTACCTACACAGGCAGCCCACAGAGGTGCGGGAGGGCAGCTGTCTCTGCTCAGTGTCCCCAGAATGCCCTGTCCTGAGCCCAGATGCTGGGTCTGTGTGTGACCTACCTGTCTGTCCTGGCTAGATAACCCACACAAGTCCCAGCCAGGAGAAGGCAGACAGGGTTGGCAGTATGTTCTGCCCATGAGTCCATTGTCTTCTCAGTCTCACACCTGATGCCCTCTGTGGAATAAGAGCAGCTCTAAAAGATGTATTGCAGTAGACATTTTAGAAAGCCCATAAAAAACGCTGAATGTGAAGAAATGAGGCAGAAAACCCAGACTGTTTGGAAGTCAAGCTGAGAACTGTGGTAGCAGATCTCCATTTCTGTTTACTAAATAGGAGCCCAACTTAATAGCCACGCCTCGCTGGGTGCTGAGACCACGTGCTCCTGACTTTACCTTCAGAATGCTGTGTGCGTGTGCCACTCAGAAGCCCGTCCTGTGGGGCTGCGCACCCAAGGAAGACCCGAGCTTTGCATTTGTCGGGAGGTAAAGAGGTGGAGTATGGACCTAACAGAAAGAAACTGACTAGATGGGGCTAAGCGTGGTCCACAAGGCAGAGCCACCTCCTCCTCTTAATGTGCACGCTTTTACAGAAATGGAGCCCCAGAGTGAGATAGCACACCCCTTCCTTCTCTGTTGTTTTCATTTTCCTCCCATGAACCCTGCTACCCTGGCTTCAGCTTGGAGGCTGTAAAGGAAGATGGAGAGCCGAGTTACCTCAGAATGATCACTATCGTTAACATTCACGGGTGGTTCACTTATCATTCCTGACTGCACAGACATGGCAGCCTCGCGGAAGCGTCCGCAGGTGTAGCATGGTGATACATATTACATTGTGCCACAATGGATTTATGTATTCTGTAACAAAAGAAAAGTGTAATGAAAAAATACAGAAGGTAATCCTTTATTTCTCCGCCACACAATTTATCAGTAAGGCCTGGGGACGGGCAGTGCCAGGGATTTCCTCCGTTTGCTTTAACCTTGGCACCCAGGTATGTTTCGGTACAATGACAGAAAAATACAGACGGGGTTTTCCTCTGCCTCAGACCTTTTAAAAGGACACTTTGAATTTATGAAAGTTAGTCCAGATACGAAAGTGCCTGTTAAGCTTTTATTCTGCCCTTTGCCTTGGAATGAGGCTGTCAGCTGGCCACAGAACAAGAGCCAGTGCAGCAGTTTACAAACAGGCAGAGTCGACCCTTGTTCAGGTAGCTCCCAGGTGGATGAGAGTCTGTGAGGCCTGGGCCAGTACTAGTTTGCAAATCCCCAAGAACTTGTGTTTCCTTTTGGCCCTACTCATCCATCGCCCAACATATTGTCGCAGATGGAGGACATACTGACTTCTGAGGAGAAAGCCGGGGAAGGCAGATCCGAGTGTGGTTGATTGGCATTTGTTCCAAATACACACTGGCCTAGTGCCAGAGCAAACACCCGCAAGTTTTTAAATGCACAAGGCTCTTTACATATCAGTACTCTTGCCAAAATATCACTTACAGCATCTCTCCCAAAATAGTTTTGTTTTTTTTTTAAAGAGCTATTTCTTATTTTGCTTTGATCAGTAAAATAAACTTTTAAAGATTGTTCTGGGATGGGGTCCAGTTTCTGAGGTAAAGAATGACTGGGGCGCAGGCATGATTCAGTAACAGAGTGTTCAGTAAAATTAGCTCGACAGTTCTCAGGCCTGCTGTTCCATAGCGAGAACTTCACCAAGTTAAAATGGATGCTTCTGCTGGCTAGAGCAGCAGCAGCAGCAGCAGCAGCAGCAGCTTTGTGCTTCTTAACAAATGCAGCGTTGAGGATTAGAGAGCATGCTGTATGGAGACAAGCGCTGTGGAGAGGTCTCTGTTTTAGGGAAACACATTGGGTCCTTGGTTTTGAGATCAGCCCATACATAGCCCCTATAGAGAACTAGCTACCTGGATGGGTCTAACCTGGGCTTCAGACCCTTTCCCAGCCTGATCTATCATTGGGAGGCTTTCTCAGGGCTTGGCTTTTCTTTCAGATTTCTTGTCAGTATTAAGCTCTGCCATGGTTTTTAGCCATGTTCCCCTTTGAGATTCTTATGGGGAAATGGGGGAATGTGGCCAAACTCCTTGTAGCAATTCTGATGTTCTGTAGTTGGAAACTTGGGTCCCATTTTTTTTGCACGAGCTGCTTGGAATTAGCCTGTTTTGTTCCAGTGCCCAAGTGTAGGGGTAGGATTTGTGATACTTGCCACTGCAGTTAACAGCCTCTGTGAAGTTACATCTCACAAAGGCAATGAGCTACTGGTTTTTTTTGTTTTTTGTTTATTTAGCATCCTTGTTTAGTTTCTTTGCAGTTTTTTTTCCTTTTTCAATCTAGATGAACCTCCAACCTCATTTGACTAGAAGCTTGCAAGTAGTATTAAGAGTTTTGTCTTTTCACTTATTTTTGCTTAAACTAATATTTAGTTTGTTTTTTCTAGGACTAAATAAATAAACCATTTATAGTGGCATATACACAGATTGTATATTAAAAGCTGTATAGGCCAGGCATGGTAATACACACTGTTAATCCCAGCAGGTGGAGCTCTGTTGGTTTGAGGCCAACCTGATCTATATAGTGAGACCCTGTCTCAAAACAAACCAAAATAACAACAAAAGGTGGATGGACAGACTGATGTTCTACTACAGTTAAGAGCTTTTTCTTTTTCTCGGGGACACCTAGGGGCTTATTGTGATGATAATATCTGCCTGCACTGAGATCTGCAGACATGAGTCAGGTTCAGTCTCGAACACAGAGATGCGCCTGCTTCTACCTCCCGAGTCCTAGGATTAAAGGTGTATGCCACCAACGTCTGGCAAATTTCTCCAAAACAATCACTAACATTTTTCGTGCTGTTGCTCTGAAGCTTTCCCAGGTGTAGTGGAGACTGTAGTGATAACTCTCTTGCACTTGTCTTTTCCTACAGAAATGCTGCTCATGGATTCTCCCTTATCCAGGTGGACAACACAAAGGTCACCATGAAGGAGATCCTGCTAAAGGCAGTGAAGCGAAGAAAAGGATCCCAGAAAATTTCAGGTGGGTTAGTTAAATTATACCATGGCAATAGAAGCTTAACACTTAGTGAAAAGGCTCTGTGCGGAGGGGTTGGAGGGGGTGTGGTCTGGCTACATAACTTTGGATATCCTTTCTAGAAGGCTGATTAGCAAGCCTACAGTTGGGGGGGGGGGGATGACTTTTTAAAGCTTCCTTTGGACCTCAGAAGGAGCTGGGTCAGTGGCATATGTGAGAAGAACATGTTCAAATCAGTTCTGGGTAGTCCATTAATAATTTGTAGTAAATTAAGACAGAGCTATTTGTGTTTACCATTAGTTAATGTAAACTTGTCTTAAAATCCAAACCAGGGAATTAGAGACATAGCCTAGCAGCAGAGTGCTTGCCTAGCATGTGCATGGTACTGGCTTCTGTCCCCAGCACCACAGGATCAAAACAAAACACTAAACTTGAATCACTGCTTCTAATTTCATATTTTCACACAATTTTACATGAGTATTTTCAGTTACTAGGATTCAGGATATGAGGGGAGGGAAGACAGTCTCTTCATTTTTACTAAATGAGGGCAATCTTACTAAGATGGTTTTAAAAAGATAAATTGTTTGATGCACCCATGCACCTGTTAGTCTCTAACTCCTCATTAACTAACTCTTGTGTAGAAAATAGGCTTGTGCTATTAGATACATGTAAAGGATATAGAACACAAATATTACTAATATTAAGAAACAGTTCCAGCACCTCACCCCTCAAAAAAGGTAACAGCCTAGATAGAAAGCCACCGAAGAGGACTCTTAAAAATTGTGATTAGGATGCTGAAGTGTAGCTCTTCACAATTAATGGCTTCTGGCTGGTGCTGAGGTTGGGAGGGGTGGAGGAGGACACAGTGGTCTTAGGGCTGGCCACCAGGAGTTGGACCATGCCCCAGTGAGTGTATGGGCAGCACAAATTGGACTTGGGGTTTTTTCCCCTTCTTTTTTTTTCGGGGGGGGGGGGCGGCGGGGAGGGTCACATCAGTTGGGGAGAGGACTGGGAAGTGAGTGTGCTCAGGGTTCATGATGTAAAATTCCCAAATAATCAATAAAAATATTATGAAAAAAAAAGAAAGTTATTTTCAAAAATAATCCAAAGGTATATCTATAACAGACTGCTATACTAAAGTCAGCACATATATTGGCAAGTCAAGTATTCTTAGCTTTGTAAGTGAAGAGACTTCTTAAACACCTTTGAGCTCACCTTTTGGAAAGGAAAAGGGCATTTGCACAGCTTGAAGAAAATAGTTGTGTTCTCTTTTTAAGGGGAGGCATATAATCTGTTCCAGATTTAATTAGCTATCTTCAGATGAAAGCTGAAGTTTTAATAAAAGTTAGAAGAGATAACACAGTGAAGGACACGGATGAGCTGTCTCAAGGCCATATTCCAGGGGAACGATAAGAGCTGTAAAAAATGGCAGAGGAGAGCAATTGAATGGAGCAATGAAAATCTGATTCTCATAAAAAAGAGAGAGAGAGAGAGAGATGCTGGTAGGGGCGGTTGTAGATGAGACCTGCTAGCGTCTGCAAGCAATTTGGATGCTTGCCAGGAGTCATTGTTCACCCTCGGCTGTGGCGGCTCCGTCCAGATGTGCCAACTGCACGTTTCGGCTTTTGCCAGCTGACTGCGCCGTTTGATAACCAGCTCTCTGGATGCCCATCACTGGCCGCAGAGATAGAATTAAATGATGATGATCTTCCCACAAGTTGGGAGAGGAAACAATGCATATAAATCTTGATTTCATCTCAGCGTGAGAAGTCTTTATCCATCATCACTCATAATGAACAAGTCGTTAGCTGGGATGAATGGTGTTCTGCTTTTTCCAAACACCTCTTTTGTTCATTTTTTGGGTGACTTTTATCTATTGCATGGGGGTCAAACCTCTTTGCATTTAGGGGATGATTAAAGAGGCACAGCCTCTCCATCCCAGGGGAGAGTAGATGTTTTGGGGATTCCAGGTGCCAATCTAATAGCTTTTAAATAGCTTTAGATACTCAAGGGTATTTAATAAGCACTCACTCTGTAGAATCAGGGGTCTTTACTCTCTACATTTTTTACATAATAGTGAGTTTTGTAACACAATTCTTTATATTCTGAGAGTGCATTGGCTTGAGTTGTCTAGGAAGGGGGTGGAACTTCTCAATAGAATTATCTGCTAGTGTCTGTTTTAAGGCCGTGAACCCCCAATAAACTCAGCGGGTGCAGCTGAGCCGGCGGCCTTCCTCCTGTCTCCACTCTTACACTTGTGTGTCTGTGTCTGTCCCCAGCATCCGTGCTTACTGCACATGCACACAGACATGCACACACACCCGTGCTTCCTTGTGCTCACCTTTCTGTACGCACCCTGCCGTTTTCATTCGTCTTTGCCATACCCTTGGCTAGAGCTGGGGTTGTTATCCAAGACACAGTATCTGTGTCCTTTATTCCTGTCCACACTGCAGAAGCCAGTTGAGACTTACACTTGACATAAATTCCGGTCCGTTTTCTTAAGTCAAAAAGCATTTTAAAGTACACCTTTTTGATTGCTTTAAGAGTCTGTTCTCGCCGGGCGTTGGTGGCGCACGCCTTTAATCCCAGCACTCGGGAGGCAGAGCCAGGCGGATCTCTGTGAGTTCGAGGCCAGCCTGGGCTACCAAGTGAGCTCCAGGAAAGGCGCAAAGCTACACAGAGAAACCCTGTCTCGAAAAAACCAAAAAAAAAAAAAAAAAAAAAAAAAAAAAAAAAAAAAAAAAGAGTCTGTTCTCACAAGTAAAAGGGTCACACCAGTTTGGCAAAGATTTATTTAGGGTTAGCACCAAAGAGGTGGTGTTCGTGCTGTGGTTCCAGTTGTGTTAGGGTCACTCTGCTGAGGAGTGAGCTGCTTTCTGAGGGTGACTAAGGAAGGGAAGAAAAACTGCTTTAGCAGAGGGAGGTGCATCAAGAGCATTTGAGGACGCTCCCAGCCTGGGCAGAGCTGTGTGATTAGCTCTCTCCTCCAACCGCCTGTGCATGGGTTACACTCCTCTCTTCACCACTGTCACATAGCTCAGGTGAGGAGAAAGGGGTGACACTTGAGCAACATGTGAAAGGTGGTGTGAAGCCTGAGAGGCCATCAGAAAGCCAGGCTGGAGGAATGCTTGACTCCTTCCACACATAACTAGCTCCTCTCTGCTTTCTAGTGTAGCTTGATTTTTCCGCCTCGCCCACAGTCAGGACAAACCTCTGTCACCCGCCAGTCCCACAGTCGCTCAGACCCAACCAAATAAACACAGACACTTATATTGCTTTCAAACCGCATGGCCGTGGCAGGCTTCCTGCTAACTGTCCTTATCTTGCTAACTGTGCTTTTATCTTAAATTGATCCATTTCCATACATCTATACCTTGCCATGTGGCTGGTGGCTTACTGGCGTCTTCACATGCTGCTGGTCATTGCGGCGGCTGCAGCCTCTCTGGTCATTGCGGCGGCTGCAGCGTCTCCTTCTGCCTTTCTGTCCTTTTATCCTGCCTAGCCACGGCCGATCAGGTTTTATTTATTAACCAATCAGAGCAACTTGACATACAGACCATCCCCCAGCACAGCCAAGTGCAGACCATCTCAAACACCTGCACTCAGGCCCATGGTCCTAATCATCCTCTATACGGACCTGCTGGGTAACGCCACAAAGAACCTGAGAATGGGCTCCCACAGGACATACAGAACATCCCACAGCATTCTAGCCTAACCAAGTGGCTTCACTTAATAATAGCAGCATTGGGGTATTGGAATGATCCCGTTATTAAATCAAGTTGTGGACTTAATGACTGTCTCGTATCTAATACTCTCTGGTACTTACGTAGTTTCATTTTTTAAAGAAAAAAAGTAGTAGGTATTGAGAAAAAAGAAAACAAACCCCACAAAATCAGTTTATATATAGCGCTTTGTTAATGGAAACCTTTGGGACTTTAAAATAATTTTTGCTTTTTAGCATAGAATATCATAACTATTGATAAACACTACAGGGGGTTTCCAGTTAATATTCATGTACTCAACTATAGTGATCTTCTCACAGTCGGTCCAGTCTGGTAAGGCACATTTTTAAAGCCTATTTTTAAATGTCTCTTTGAACATTTTTCATTTTATCACTGACCTACTTGACATTTGGAATTTCTTTGCAGCAGCAGAAGTGTGCTGTTAAAAAAAAAAAAAGTAGATAATTCAGTTCTAGAAGAATTAAATAAAACTTGTTTACTGATTTTAATGGTTGAGTGGGAGAGTCTTTGACACAGAGAAGTCAGATCACTGTCAGATCCCTGGATTTAGCCAGTAAACTCCACTGTCCTATGATGTAATGGGTGAAGGCCATAGGTGATCAGTTTCTCCCTTTGTCAGGGTCACCCTTGTGACTGGGGCCTTGAGCTTCCTGGTACTTTGTGTATTGTTGCTGTTGCCTTAGTACTATTGTCCACCAGCTGTCACCAGTCTCCTGAAGCTTGTTGGTGTGACAGAGATGCTGCTGAGGAATGGAAGCATGTCAGTTTCAGCTTTACACCGACACAGTAAGGCAGGTACCTCCCAGTCTACGAGAGGGAGACTTCCAAGTAGGATCTGCCCAGCAGAATAGAGGTCTGTGTGGTGCTGATTCTTGATGCATTCTCATTTTGAAGTGGAGCCACTTTTCTGTTATCTGCTGATAGGGAACAGAAAGCATGCTAACTTTTTCTTAAAAACCTGTTCTTGCCTTTTGAAGTGTAGACATACTTTACTGGCTTGAATTTCTTTCTTTCTTTTTTTTTTTTTAAGTTTTTACAGTATTAATTGCCTTTTGATGTTCATTAATGCTTGTCTCAGGAACTTTCACTTAGAGAAGTGTTAGCTTTGCCAAGGATCTCCTTGACCTCTTTGTTGAGAGTCACAGAGGCAGAATTACCTGCTAGTTGACTGGGCTCCACCACTGCTTCCCAGGCAGTGTTCCCTGAAGTGCACTGGGAGGGGACAGTGGTGGTGGAGGTGAAAAACAGCCACAGGCAGGGCAGGGGATTCTGTGTGATAGACAGATGGCACTCCACTGGGTTCTTCGGACCCTTCGGTTCTCCATTACAATTCATGTCCACCCTGAATGTTGACCCAGTGTGCACTGGTAGCTGTGCTGTGTGTGTGTCTGTTCATCACACTCCTCTCTTCGTTAGACAAGGAGACAGTGGCACGACAAGACGCTTACCAAGGCTAACCTTCTACTCTAGCGGGGAAGGAGACATAAGAGGTAGAGAATAAAAAGAACACAGGCAGAGGAGCTCACTGCACCGCACAGGGAGGGTGCTCAGGGCGTTTCCCTTCCCTGAGAAATGGACATTTGAACAGAACTCCACTTGTACACTGTGGATACTTGAGTTGGAAGGGCACTGCAAGCAGAGGAGTTGCTTACCATATTTCACTGTAAAAACATTCCAGTTTACTGTGCTCTTTAACTGACTTAACTTGTAGTAAAATTGACCCTGAAGAGACATACAACAGGTGCTCACACGGTCCATAGGACCATCATCCTCCTAGTCACAGAGCCACACCCCAGTCATCAGTCTTGGATTTTCCCATGCCAGCTCCCCATGCCATGACCACTAGCAAGACAGGTGAGCTTTACTTCTAGAGCATAGCTTGAATCTGTCCTAGTCACTGTGGCTTTTCATCTGAAACACTGGCACAGGCACCTAATTGGCTTTCCTGCCACTGTTCTTAGCCCTTCCAACATGTGGTCTACACAGCCACCAGAGGGACCTTGTAAAATCGGAAGCTGATCATAGCTGCACCAAACCCTTGGAGGACAACCACCTGCATTCAGAATAAACCCAAACTTATATTGTCAAATACACTGGGGCCCAAAAGAGAGAAAGGACCTCACAGGGACTGCGAGTCCAAAGAAGGGCAAGGACTGGCAATTAGTGGGGAAGAAGGTGCAGCATGGGTGGCATTCTGGTGGACACGGGTCAGGCAGGGTCCTCGACGGGAGAGGGCAGCATCCATGCCCATCTGCAGCCGCAGGAGGCCTCACTTTCATTCCAGACAGGCCTAGAAAATTGAATGTAAATAAATGTGCTATTTACTGGGTGGACATCTGAGGAGCATTTGTGTCAGGAAGGAGTTGGTCTTTGCAGAAACAGGATCTGTTAGGGGGATAGGGAGCTAAGAGCTGTTGGCACCCTGTGCCTTTGTGCTCTTCACAGATATCCTCACTTAAGCTGAGAAGCACAGAGGAAGGTGGTGGTGTGCATGCATACAGATACCTTCAGAAACAGAGAGGAGAAACATGGCACTCTGTGACATCCGGAGCTGTGCTGACCGTGGACACTCGGAGGCTTCCAGGCCTCGTGGTTTTCCTCTGCTCTGGAAGAAGCTAGTTACCCAGATTTCCACAGCTAGTGAGTGGTAAACCTAAATCAGAGCCCAGGCTTCTTTGACCTCAAAGCCCATACTCTTTTTATTTGTACCATGTTGCTTATTAGAACCCTAATGGGAGAACAAATTTAAAATTCTGTAAACAGAAACGTTCGTTGATTGTGAGATCTAAATGCACTAGAGAAGAGCAGCATTTAGAGGAACCCTGTGGTGAATCTCAACATAAAGCCAGGAATTCTTTTTGTAATTGCACAGTTTGTCTGTATTGGTGTCAGTTCTAATGTTTTATGTCTGGCTTTCTTAAAGCAACATACACCTGGCCTGAACTGCCCTATTAAAAAGGAAAACCCAGGGTCTAGGGGTGTGGCTCAGTGGTAGAATACTTGCCAGGAATAGATGAGGCCCTGCATACCATTCCCAGTACCACAAGAGGTGCGGAGCACATATGTGTAATGGAGTCAAGTTTTTAAACTCATGAGCCTGAGACACTCGGTGATGAACTTGTAACACTCATGTAAGTGTCTTCTGGCATTAGGATTGAGCAGAGCCCCACTTCACGTGGAGCTGGAGACCGGAGACCCTTTCTTCTGTGGAAGGAAATAAAGCTTATAAGCGAGGGACCAACATGGAGGCTCCTTGTGCTGGAGCAGATATTCCTAAGAGGAAAGGGCACATAGGAAGGACATCTAAATGGTGGTGTTTGGTTTTGCAAAAGGCAGTCATTTCTGCAGACAGCTGCTCCTCATGAAAAAGTAAGTAATGCTGGCGCCACTCACGCATGGGAGCTGAGTAAGAAGTAAAGATTCAACACTCGGAGGGGCCCTGTGGGAAAAGGCGAGAGTAAATTAGGATTGCTAGGTGTTTAAATGTGTAACTGAGAAGTGCCCCAGGCAGGAAGCTTCTAGTTAAATATTCTTCCTCGACACCTCTCTCTGCCTCTTTATCTTGTTGTTTCTTCTCACCTGAGCCTCCCTCTGTCTGGAGTGCTCGGAGGCTCCTGATGGATCTTCTCTAGTATAGCACAGAGCACGTTAAAGATGGCATTGCAGTCAACTATTTTATCCAGAAAGCCTGGAAATTTAGAGAATTTATGTCAAGCAAAAATCTTTTGGAACCACTTTAGAGACCCAATTATTTTAGAAGGGTGTTATGAGCTCTCACAACTGCCACATCAGAGCGACTTGAAATACATCATTCGCCAAAACTGCATTTGACCAGCACTTACTCTTCCTGCTAGTCGCTAATCTTTCAGAAGTTCCTTTTCCATTACAAAATCTATTCATTCACTTCATCCAGGCCAGTCACAGCACGGATTAGATTAATGAAAAGGCAAAAGGGAAGGAAGAGAGAGGACACACACACAGCTAGCTCTGAGACAAGGGCTACTTCCCTGGGTGCACTGGCGATTTAGCTGTAGCTCTCAGGAACTGTTACTGCACTGGATGTGCATATTGATGGTGAGCTGCTGCCTGATTTCAGAAATGCTGAGAAGATCCAAGTGTCTGTTTAGAATGAAAGAACTATGGCACATTTGTGAAGTGCCAACCTACCCTCTCAGCCTCACTCACCTCAGCTCTGATATGAAGAGGGTGAGTAAAGATTCTTCTACACACCAGATGCACTTCAGCCCTGTGGGGCTCTGAGATGCCACTCACTTGGTTTACAGAGGTCATTAAATGCTTCCTCGGTGCCAGTGCCACACTGAAAGATCATAGAAAAAGAGACACTAAAGTGTGGTAAATCTCTTAGAGGGAAGCATCACAGATAAGGAACTGTAATGCTAAAAACTACTGGGTGGGGCAGGGGCCCCAAGCAGAAAGGCTCTGTAGTGATTTCTTCGTCAAACAACATCTTCAGATGCCATGTGGCTAAATGAGAACATCTCAAGCAGAAAAGATGCAGTCAGAGACACAGACACCTTGCAGGAAGGAGGCTATAGAACCTAGACAGGGGTCAGCTCTGGTTAGGCTAGCTCTAGTGGTAGACTCAGATGAAGGAAGTGAGGTCATTTATTAGGACTGATAATGTAGCAGGTGAGTGTAAGCACTAGGGATTTTCTGACACCCAAGAAGCCTGTGATCAGCTGGGGAGGCAGGCAGATAAACAGGCAGCTATAACATCATGAGTATGTGAGGGGAAGGCCTTGGTCCAGTCTTAGGGCATTGGTGAAGATTGAGCATGCTTTCTGACAGAGCCTCTAGCCTCTAGGACAGTGAGAAGGTATGGGATTGATTGGTCAGGCTGATGTATGTTCTTCATACTCTTGGGCAGCTTAGTAGCAGTCTGAGGGTAAGGTGCTCCCTTGGGGCTAGGTCATGTTTGT